>NW_028279371.1:0-300000 GCF_059751315.1 Micrasema longulum | reverse complement strand
CCCTTATTTAAGGTATTCTCCATCCCTGTTGTAATTTGTTAACATTGTTTAACATGATCGGATTAGTTTGTTTTTACTTTCAACATAAAAAAGTTAAGCCCGTGTAATTAAAATGTGTACCCCAAGTGCTGCTGATTTGCTAAACCTCGATAAACATGGCTACCCGGAAACGAAAAATCAGTGGCCAATTGGAATCATTATCGCCCATGGTTGCCATAACAACGCTATAATTTATTAGTAATTTTTATTCATTTTTTCATACATGTTTGAGAAAACTCGCCTTACACTTAAATGCTCTGATTTTTACGAAGTGTAAGAAAACATCAATCACCAATTTCCTGTAGTGTCTGTATCATGTCAAATTCTGTGAATAACCCAATCGACACATTACTCTGACCAGCGTTCTCGGGTTTTATACAGGGCGTTCTTTAAACCCTGTCACATCCGAAACCACGATGATCAGTATGGGCAAGAAGACATATTAGCATATTTAAAAAAATATTTAGAACGAAGAAAATTTGTAAAAATAAAATATTAAAAAGAACAAATGGTTGCTTACTTCTGCAGGGGAGAAGCGAGGGGGGCGCGGCCGCATGGTCAACAGTGTGTCAGACTCCCCCCTCCTCGTTTCTCTCCTGCAGAAGTTAGCAACCATTTGTTTTTTTAAATATTTTATTTTTAAAATTTTATTTGTTCTAAAAAAATATTTTAATGTGCCGATATGTCTTCTTGCTCATACTGATCATCGTGGTTTCGGATGTGACAGGGTTTAAATAACACCCTGCATATTTCATTTCATTTATTTATTTATTTTTAGTTACATTGAGAACATTACAGAGTATCCAATTGATTCTCAACACATTACAAAATATACATATCAGATTTATTGAATAGAAAAGAGAAAAAAAAAATCAATTGTCATGTAAAATTGACATACATATTACAATTGGAAAATTGCCCTCCTAAGATTAATCCCACTGTCATGAAATATATCGACATCCGAGGCGATACGATTGAATAACACGATTGCTCGGTAGAGCTCGGTGGGTATACCGGCATAACCATAGGCAGGATGGTTCTGCATTGTGGTAGGTAGAACAACCTGTGTTGCCTTTGTCCAAGATAATTATAAGGGACAAATAGACCGCATTCATTCAAAATATCAGAATTATGTATGCAACACCTAAATGAATATTCCTTCTCCCCAACAATGATTGCTAGCCCAGCATTCCTAGTAGGAAGTCAGTCGGGAAAAGCCACGGGTAAAAGCCATACTCCCTGAGATACAGATAACGCAGATTTTTTTTCTGTACCCTCTCTATCATTAAGGAATACTCTACCTTCGAATGTAAATGCTTCCATATAATTGCCACCGGTGACTCGATTAAACTCCCCAAAGAGAGAAGAAGCCACAATCAACAAAGGCCGGTGGGGGTGATCTTGCGAGCGCAGCGCCGAGTACTGGAGACAATCGGAGTAGCAGACGGCCTGGTTACCCACCAGCGACCAAGGTGTGGTGGTCCAAATCACTCCGGAAAATTCTTTGCTGAAAATAAAATAATCCATATTATCATTTCCGCGCCCAGTGCTCCATTTGCAGCGTATCTGGATCATGATTGTCACATGTGTGGGGTTCATAGTCCATGATCGACGACATACCCATACGTGCTAAATAACTTAAACTATAATATAGAGTCATGACTCCAAGAAGCAAGTCAGCATTTTCTATCGAATTCGATTCATTACATTTTGCGAAACACGAGAGCATCGTCCTGCAGTACATTAACATCTTTCCTACCATGGAGAAATGAACAACAAAGGAACGTGACCTATAAAGAGACCACAGGGTGTAGTCAACACCTAGTTCGTTCAGCATCAGTCAGCCCAACAAGTCCAGTTCAACGCAGTCACTCAGTTCCAGCATGTAGTTCAAGAGCAGTCTCTTCAACCCACCATCGCCGCTACGCTCGTGCTATACAAGTAAGTCCTGTATCTTATTCGCCATGTAATAAATACGCATTAAACAGCAACCCTGTGTCTTCCGTCAATCTCTAACTGGGGTAGGAGCTCGAACCCTCAACAATCTAATCCTACACATGGAAGGTAAGGTGATCTGTCTTATGCTTGTGGACATTGTGATGTAATTCGCCATACATAAAAAAAACAATGAAAAAAATTAAGACAATCAGTGCTAGAGACAATTCTTTGATGGGCGGACTTAACAGCATAACTGCATTTTTTATCATTTTGTGATTTATGATAAAATGTGCCTTGTGTATTCCTGCATCAATGATATTAACAGTTCACATATAATATGACTACATAAAGGTTATTTATGGACAATTATTGATGGGATTCCATTGTAATGCAAATCATTAATAATGAAATTTCATTGTAATAAAATAAGTATGCACATTTGTGTTATATTTTTAGTGGCATGTATAAGATGGTCTCAGTAATATTAGTAGACTCATTTCTATCATTCATTGAGTAGTACAAATAATATTAGTTAGTTCTAGTAGTATAAGTAGACTCATTTCTGTCCCATCTTTAATGGTTCAAGTATATCAAATTATGTTTGGTATTTGTACAAATTACAAATTAAAAATACAATTTCGGATAGCGCAAAACATATGCAAAATACAATTTACTAGACATAGCACTAATCTTTCTCATTGGGATTTAAATATTTTAAGCAATATTTTTTTTCTTACTCGGGTGCCAAAGATTTAAGATGATCGGGTATTTTTGTAAGAGGCAATTCCAAATACACCTGCGTACTATTATGGTGAGGATCGTACTCCAATTCTGCTTCAGCCAAAGCACTCCTGGAACGGAAAGAAAATTAGTGGTTTAGTGTTTATGATGAAGAGACGGGTACGTCTCAAAACCGGTAGACAAAGAAAAGTTGGTAAGTGGTTATATACAAATATTAAATAACATTTAATAAATTGTTTGACCACAAAGTTAATGCTTTAAATATCAATAGTAAAAATGCCTAATTTCAGCATTTTTAAGTGACAAATTAGATTCGGTTTTGGTTTTGGGCTAGAACAGAAGCCGAAATTCGGTTTCTTGTTTCGGTCGGTCACTAATAAATACAAATGGAATTTGCTTTCTGGATATACCTAATATATAACACTATTAAATATTTCTAGTCTACAAAAACATAGAACTAATATTGACTCCATATATATGTTCGGCATACTAAATGGTATAATCGATGTTCCATTAATGATGGGACAAGTAAAATTCAATATTCCGACTCGTAGATTGAGAAACAATGAAGTACTGTTCATCTATCAGCATAGAACAAACTATGGCCTTAATTCTCCAATGACCCGTCTTTGTCATATTGTTAACTCAAGACAAGATCTGGACTTTTTTGGTAATTAAACGAGCACTAAATAAATAGTCCAAATCTTGTCTCGATGTCCCTTATGTTTGTCAATGCTTCTTTTCTTTTTTTAAATATTTTAAACTATTCTTTGATTGTAATATTTAAACCCTATAAATTGTATACATGGTCAACGTCCATTAATAAATAAATTTGTATTAAATAAATAATATTTTTTTAAATATATACAAAATGCACAAAATTATAAATATTTGTACGAAAATTTAAGATATCTTCATCGGTAATTTGTAACTGAACATGTTTAGAAAAAAAAAGTCATATGCAAGTTATATTTTTTATGCACAAAACTTAATTTAACTTCGTAGATAAAATTGAAGATAAACGTGAACTTCCCATTGGAATACGGGCCCAGGTAACCCTTGTAGTAATAAAGAGTTAAACCTCAGGTGGCTTGTCAGTATTAAATTCCTGCTCTAAATACCCCAAAGGGGGATAGTAAGAACCGCCATCAAAAATGTCAAAAAATGGTTCCGAAACTGTGTTTAAGTGAGTTAAAAACAATAAGGAAATATCCTATACTGTGAATGCCGAAAAAAACATGTGAAATGGACTGAGAAAAATAAATTGTGTTTTCAAATGTTTGTCAATGCTTCTTTTTTTTTAAATGTTTTAAACTATTCTTTTATTGTAATATTTAAACCTTATAAATTGTATACATGGACAATGTCCGTTAATAAATAAATGAATTTCAAAACTAATTTTTCACTTACCCCGATGAAGGAGACCAGTAAACAGGTTTCATATCTCTATAAACATATCCCTTCTCGTACATGTTATAAAATTGTCTCAGCTGGTTCTGAACATAAGGCTTATCGCTTGTATAATAACACTGTTTATCCCAATCGGCCATAACTCCCCAGGACCGGAATCCTTGCCGCTGCGTGTAGGCAGTTTCCACGGCGAACTTCCTGGCCATCTCTCTTAACTGGATGACGTTCATGCTGGACTTGGTTATCAATGTTTTCTTTCCTGCATTCAAAGCTTTTAGTTCAATAGGGAGGCCGTGGCAATCCCAACCGGGAATGTAATGAACGCGGCGGCCATTTACAATGTTATATCTTGTTGTGATGTCTTTTAAAATCTGCAAATAATCTATAAATTTAAGCAACCAATGATCAGACAGATACAAGGGATGGTGGTGAAAAGCAGTAATAGCAATGTTGCAATAACTGCTCTTCACAAATGTGTTAAATATATAAAGCATAAATTTATTTTATATATTTTTTTTTTCTTTGAAAATTTATTTATTAACCCTTACGGATTATAACATTCATTTTACAAAAATAATATATACATTTTTTATTCATACTCTGTTGTTCAAAATAATATTTTTACATCTTTTGAAAAGTTTGTCTGCGTCTTTTGTTTAGTTTTGTCTGGTAGTTTTATAGATTATTTTGTACAATTGCCAAACACAAAAGTCTGACTCTTTTTGCCAAGTTCAGCATGAACTGTTTTTAGTTTTTCCTTCGTGTATTTGTTTTTTTCTTTTATAAAGGGCTTTCTACTAAAACATAATAACATCAGCCAAAAACAAGTTACGTGGATATACAAATTAAAATAATCACTAGGACACAAACAGAAAGGAATAAAAATATGGACAAAACAATAGACAACAAAAATAAATGTAGAATAATAACATAAAATAATATTTAAAATAATTAAGAAAAAACCCAAATAAAAAACGTTTTTTTTTAATTAAAAAAAAACTTATATTCTTTTTCACCAGTTATATTATGAAAAATAAGAGTGGTACCATTTTTTTTACAAACCTTGTTGACTGCATGTCCTATGTGAGGGTCTCCGTTGGCATACGGTGGTCCATCGTGAAGAACGAAATCTGGCCCCTCTAAATTATCCCTTTGCCAACTATAGAGTCCTTCAAAATCAGCAGCCTGAATTCAAAAATAAAATTACATAAATAAATGCTGGTCACAAAATAGTCATACCTGTTTCAGGGGAGAAAAGGGGATATGCAGAGACATTTTAGTCAGCTACTAATTCTTGTTTTAAATTTTCCTTCCGATTTTCCATCTTTCCATATTTTTCACAAACAATAAAATTCATAACCTTATAAATGTCATTGTCAACTTGAACTCTTTTTGCTGGCTTGTGCCTGGCAGGGTATTCTGTTTTTGGTAAAATTACCGTACTTGTGTAATTGGTGGCTTTTTTCAAGACATTTTGTTGCGAATAAGATCGAAATACCCAACGATCAATTTGGTAATATTTTATTTTTTTCAAAAACCCGCCGCAACCAAACGTCAGAAGTGCAGCCGCCATTTTTAATAATTAACAGAGACTATAACATAATCAATTTAGAAGATACAACCATAAAGTAAATTTTCTTTTTCGTTTTTTTTTCAATGGCTTTATCACTTCCTCAATGGTGTGTTCTAGCCAATATCGAGTTTAGGCTATATTTTTATTCATATTATATTCAAACATTTGTCGGTATTTTTTTTTTATCTAAAAAATCGTATCCAAAGTAAAACTGCTACTTTTACTTTCAGAAACATCTGGGGCAGCAACTTGGACTATGATGTGTGGAATATAAAAATGTCTCAATTTATTGGAACAATGAGGGAAAAATTTTTAAGAAGGATATCTGGAGGTCTAGGCATTTACAGAGTTTATGACCTGTCATTGGCTGGTTTAAGTGGACAGGTGCCATGGAGCAGGGGCTTAAATGGCCAACTGTGAAACTGGCGTCGCGGGTTTACACACTATGCAGTATTTACCATTCTGCCTATGTTTAAACATCCAAATTTCCTCAACTCTTCCATCTGTTGACTTTTCTGAAGAATAAGAGCTGAAACCTTCACTATCGTTAAATACTAGGGAGTGAAATCCAACCTTGTCTACAAACATTTTGACAATTTCGAAGTACTCTTGATTAAACTAACTGAAAAGAAGCAGAAAAATTTAATAGCATTTTTAAGCATTGCCTAGATAATAAAAAAATAACACATTAAAATATTTAAGAAGTATTTATACTCAAACAAAGGCAGAATGGTGAATGATACACAGTGTCATAAGCCATGTAAACGACAAGCGTCAAAGGGATAAGGGCGCGTGGACATCATCCAATAAGATGGATTGGCTCGATCACCGAGTTATCAGATCTGTCACTCACAAATGCCAACAGAACAGCACAAGACTGTTCCAAATGGAGGGAGACTGTCCACAGACGAGCCACGCCTGGAATGCTGGAATCGAGTGTGATCACCATCCTCAGGAGGCGTGGATTGAAGAGGTATATTTTATTGTTGTGGTATAAATATATTTGACTTCTACTCTTATCTCTTATTAGATAATCATAAGCTGTATATGGTAAGTGTTCCGGACGCGCTGAAAACGATAGAAGCCACATTTGATTGTATAATTTGCGATATTGTTTGTTTATAAATAATATGTAATAGTTTAAGTCCTCGGTATATGTGAAAGCCAAGGGCCAAATCCATAATAAAGGCGATTTGATCCACTTTCGGGTTCGGCCTTGGCTATACCGAGGAAAATATAGAATAGGATTTTATTTGGATAATTTTATGTTGAATGTTTATAATTTGGTTATGTTCATTTGTATGTATGTGTATTCTTATATATTGAGCGCCGCGCGGCATGCTGTCGACTAAACCCGCGCGCGCCGGACGACGCTATTTACGTGGCCGGCCGTTACGTAGAGTAAAGCTAGGGTTTCCTAGGATAGCAGTGCCCGTATCTTAACGGCCGTAGTTAACGGTGATGCGGTGGGAAGCCGTCGTAACGTCATCTAGAGAGTGGTTTCCTAGGGAAATGGTGTTGATAACCCCGTTTTCCTAGGAAACCACACTCTAGTCATCGTTACGACGGCTGTCCACCGCATCACCGTTCACTACGGCCGTTAAAATACGGGCACCGCTGTCCTAGGAAACCCTAGCTTAAGGTGGGGGAGGCCGAGCGAATGGTCGCCCGTACCCCCACTCCCCGGCGGCGGCTCACGTACACGGCGGCGGCCGCGAGCTTGGGCGTCGGGCAGTGCGCCGCGGGCGTTTTATAATGTGTAGACTCTGAAATAAAAGTTAGTTCGCTCAAGACACTACTACGGCGTTTTACTCTCCGCTCCTGCCCTCCGCTTCCCGCTGGACTTCGTTCTTCGCCACTGCCTTCCGCCGTGACTGCGCTCGCCTCTTTGAACCAACAGGACGCGTTGGAAAGCCCTTTTCAGGGCTACTAAGGTTGACTTAGCGGTCAGTGCTTTCTCGGTGCGCTGGGCTCAGGCCCCCCATTTACGCCGGGTGGGCCGATTGAACGGAACCAGGGAGACGAAGCCGCCACCCCCCCCCTCCTGTAACGGGTCGGTTACAGTGAGTGTGCATTTAAAATTATTGAAAAATAAATAGGATCTCTTAGATGAATGTGTAGGAAACCAATGCACGACAGGGTAACGGATGATGAAATTAGGCGAGTGCAAATCTGAGTCAAGTATAATTGATAAGATTAAGAAAGGGTCTCTGAGATAGTTTGGTCATGTGACGAATGGATGACAAAAGAATGGTAAAACAGGTATATATGGCAAGAATGAACGGTAAGTTGGGATGAGGATGACCAATAATCAAAGTGGCATGATCAGATAGACCAAAATCTTAAGTCTGGTCATGGAAATGGCGTGATGGTAGTATTAATGGTAGATATTTTAGGTTCTTATAAAAGCAGTAATTAATGTTTCACCGATTGTTGCCTGCTGAGTTAGACTGTTACATTGTAGCATAGCCCGCATAAAATGTGTTAACCTAGCCGGACCAAAGGGGGGGATTCGAATCCCCCATAGACCAATTTGGTCAATTTTACTTTATGTACACAAGCTTTCGGCAAACTAACAAAAATGAATAAAATACACGAATGAGTAAAATATGTGTACGCGAAAACATGAATAAATTATTACACGGTCATAAACATTTCCGTTTTATTCTCCTGATGCCATATACACAGGGGTGGGCTGCAGGGGGCTCGGAGGAGCTCGGGCGAGCCCCTTGTTAAATTTGACTTGGGCCGGCGAGCCCCTTTTTAAATTAAGAGAAATCAAGATTCTCAGATCAAATCAGTACATAAATGAAATTTCAGTGGATGGTTTAAATGTATTGTGAAACATAAAATTTTGTTGCCTTTTGAAATTTCTCGAGAAATATATTTATTAGGGATGCGCAATAAAAGAGACCTATCAGTTTTTTGTCTGAATAGTATTTATTTTTTATTATTATGTATTAGTTTTGGTTAGTTGGAACAAATTGTACATCTCCCCCCTCCCAACCACCTCCCCCCGCGAGCCCCTTGTTAAAAAATTGGCAGCTCATCCCCGCATATAAAAGTAGGCGCTGGGGTCGTTTGGTCCCCCTGTTCGGATCATGTGTAATTTTGGATGCTTAGCGAGGGAAAGGTTAAGTAAGGGTAAATAATACAAAAAAAATTCCCATCAATATGTTTTTTTTCCATCACATTTTAAATATAAATCTATAAAATAAATCTTAAAATTTAACATATTGACTTGCTTGCCCAAAATGATATGGTCCAAGTAATTAGTCACATTACAAGCCGATTCAATTTTGTGAAAATTACAATACAAGGTGTTGAGTGAAACGCTCAAAACATTGTGACAAAGCATGTGAAATTCAATTAAGGCAACTCAAAACATGTAAGCCATACAAGGTTTTTTGTAATTTCTAGATGTCAAAAATGACTGAATTGACAAAAAAAAAACAATAGTATTATTTCAAGTATGCAGTCTTAGTTCTATGCTTTTAATATTAAATGTACTTACAATACATTCATCCAGAAAACTCTGGAAAACTTCCTACTTATATTTTATAAAAAATACTTACCAAAGGTGTTGGTATGCATTTAAAAATTTACAATGTTTTCTTATTTACATGCATACATTTGAATAAATATAAGTATCTCTAATGAATGAGGAAGTTCAGTGCTCCGAGAAATTGGAGACAAAAAGTCTTTTCTCAAATGCGGTAAAAATTGTACAGAAAAATAAATAAAAATAAACTACCATATTTTTGGTTCCATAGGATGAACTTTTTTGCTCTGAGAAATAAACCAAAAATCGAGGTGTCTTATGGTCCGATGCGTCTTATCCAATCAATTATAGCGTTGTTATGTGTTGTGACAAATTTCCGGTTTCCGAGTAGCAATGTTTTTCAACGTTTGGCGTGTTTTAACGGGTACAGGTTCTCCTTTTAAATGTCATTAAAACTCACTGACTTGAACTCGTGACGTCGCAAACGGAGTCATTACAAAACTTTTAAAAAATCATAGCGATGATAATATTGTGGGGTAATTACTACAACTAGATAACCAGCAGTTTTGAGTTTCCCACTAAAAAGTCATATTTGTATCGTCCTACATGAATCCTACAAATAAGTTGTGATTCATGCAAATTGCAATATGATTTGAATGCATGATCTGTACAATAAAAAACAATGTGTTTTTAGTGGGTAATGCACAAATACTGAAATAAAAGTTATTACCTCGCAATATGATGCATACAAATAGTATTTTTTGGCTTAGTTTAATAGTTTATTGACAAATAAATAAAACATTACAAACCACTGAACTTCCTAATTAAAATAATTTTTTTTTCTATTTGTATTTAGATAAACAATTTAAGTGAAACAAAAAAATTACAAGCTAAATTCTGGTTTTATTTGCAAAATAAGTTTCAATCTTTTGGTTCATTTGTGAGACAAGTACGAAAAAATAAGATGTGTATTATGTTTGCAGTTGCTGATGCTTTATTTCACAAAAAAAGCCGCGTCTTCGGGGAGCATTGGTAACCTGAGAATGTGAGAGCGCGTGCCCTCTACCTGTTAGCCCGATACTTTAAGGACTTGGGCTCAGAAGAGAAGATTTAGCATAGACGTGGAAGCAAATCTACTCTTAGGTCAGCATTTGATTCAGGAAGAGGAAAACTTGTTGAAATCCGGCGCTCCCCAAACACTAGATTTGGAGATCGTGCTTTTGTCGCCGCCGGCCCCTCTGCCCGGAACCAATTGCCTTCAAACTTACGAATCATCGACAGTCCCGGTCAGTTCAGATCCCAACTAAAATCTCACTTCTTTAAACTATCATCCCCTCAATTTTAAATCTGGAAATATACTGTATCACTTAAGTTTAGGTAGAATGTAAGTTTAGATATACAATTGTAAAGCGCCCTTGAGGTGATTTTTTACAAAAATGGCGCTATATAAATCAGCCAAGTATTATTATTATTACTCGCTTCACTCAGTATCACGGCTTTTCTCAGTAGGAGGAAGAGAATTAACTATAGGGGATCAGTCACATTTTAGTAATTTCAGGAGCTTATTTGAAGAGCAAATATTCAAAAAGTGATTTGCCACATAAATATAGAGCTTGAAAAATTTGTTTTTAACAACACTATTTGTTTAATTGTACGAACTTTTGGACATATTTTAATAGAAAAAAACGGATTTTGAATGAATAGAATGGTCTTTTCTCAGAGTTTTTTAAAAAGGTAATAAAATTTGATGAAAAATGTTTTTTTTCAAATTTGGATTAATCAATTTTTTGAATGTTTGCTCCTCATGATCTTCAAGAATAATAATGTTTGCAGTCAGATGTTAAAATTTGTACCTCAGAGGCAGACGGATGAAAATCCAAAGGTCAAATGTTCAACACAAGCTTAAAGAATCTACTTTCACTAAGTGATTTCTAATAATTGATGAAATTAATTTGTGTTTTTAGCATCTCAATACATTGGTTCTTTCATTACAAGACAAGCATTTCTTCAAAATCAATGGACATGGTCATAAACTGGATACGAAAATCGAAATGTCATTTCATCAAATTCTGGAATTCAAATTGTGGATTGCTGAGGTACAGAAATTTCCTCAATGATTTCAAAATATCATCAGTGAAATTCTTATGCTGTAAAGATTGTATATAATGAAATGTTTATATTAACTGCATTATTACATGAACATTTTTACTGCCTTAATCATCAACATTTAGCATGACTATTTAAATGTTCGTTTTTATTATGTCTTATCTTGTAATTGGAAATATCTGACTAATGATTCAGACGATTGAGTTAGTTTATCGCCATTAAGAAAAATTAAAAAAAAAATGTAGTTGATAAAAGATTCAAATGTTAACAATAATTATTAATAGTATTTATTAAAATAGTTAGAAGTCAATATAAAAAAGTACTGAAATATTAAAGTACGGTTAAACCTAGCAGTCCTATTCCTATATGGGCCATCCAAGTTGAATTTAAGTAGTGATAAACAATTAAAGTAGGCGTCTGTAAATTGACTGAATATTGGAAAAATTATATAAACGGTGTCGAGAGAGTTCAAAAGCAGTAAAAAAATCAGAAGAGATATCAGACATGGCTAGAATATTAAGGAAATGTTGAGACAAGTACAGAAGATTAAGAAATTACTCAAAAACAATGAAAGAAATATTACATTTTAATGAAAATTGTCAAACAAGCACAGAAGATATGAAGTACTTGACTATAGCCAGTAAAAACCCACAACATCAGTCAAGGAAACTTCTTGTATAATGTTGTTAATAGTTTACTTCCCAGAACCATAATGCAAATTCAATTTATTTACAAATGAAACCATTTTTTTTGTTTAGTTCAAATGTTAAAAAATATAATAAAACTTGCGCGTGTATTGCAAAGTTAGATTTTGAGAGTATTTTTTATTTTCAGATCCTTTTGATAGAATCCAAATATACTGTTGAAATAAGTTTTGACAAAAGTATTCTAAAAAAATCTCAGTTTGAGCAAATCACTAGTAAGAAGAAATTCGCTAATCCTCTGTTGCCCATATAATGGAATACAAGAAAAATCCAACTTGGATGTATAATATAATTCCATAATCAGAGATCACTTTGAAATTCACACAACGTTATGTCGGAGATGCTATCGAGTTCCGAAAGAAACGTCGATTGTACGGCTTACATGTCGAAAGGGACTCTCCGTTAGAGTATTATTCGGTTCCCTGAGGAGAGGCGAGTGCTGCGGAGGGAGGAAGGATGTCAGAAGCGAAGAGACTTGGCTATCAAGGCCGCCGTTGCTTTGGATTTGTCTCCGCCCGAGCGCTGAAGTTCAGTCTCTACCTGTTCCCTCGAGAATCCCAACTTTATTAACTCCTGCACGTTACTTTCATTACTGTTTGAGGAAGAAGCTGATGTCGTAGGCTGGTTTTCGGGACTTTTTAATGCCTCGCTCGAAGCTAGCAAACTCTCGGCTAGTTCGTCTTCCGCGGAAGACACTCGGGGAAGTTCTCCCTCTGCTAAGAAATGAGTTTCCGTTCCGGTTGTGCCGATGCGCAGGACGTTCCTCTTCAAATCTATATTGCACTGGTGTCTCTTCAGCATATCTAGACCGAGTATCATATCCATCGGTTGATTTTGCAGGACAGAAAATGAAGTTGTGAGGAAGTCTTTTTCTATACGCATTTGTACCATGTGAATTCTACCGATGATCTTCTGTACACCGACACCTTTGGCTATTCCCGACCACCGCGTGTCGACCAGTCGCATAATGTTGCAGCGCTCGGCGCACGCCGAGGACATGATGGTCGTCTGAGCTCCGGAGTCTATGAACGCTTTGACGGGGAAGCTGTTCACGTGACAATTGATGTACAGCATCACGACAGTTCCGAATGTTTCCGGGTTGTATTCGATAGCCGCTTCCATATTGGCCTCTATATTTTTTTGCTTGATTTCTTCAGCGATGAGTCTTTGGGCTTCGGTATCGAAAGGATCCGCGTTCATCATTCTCAACCTCTGCTGTTGTCTCTCGGCTCTAGCCGCTACCTGCTCTTTTAGGACGGCCGAGAATGCGTCTAAATTACCCGTCAGCAAGGCATCGGCGAGCCTGGGATTGTTTTGTTTGAGCAGCGCCAACTGGTCGGGATTCGCCATAAACATGTCTCGTATCTTCTTCGGGTCATCGTCAACGCCGAAGCTAGGATTTTGAGGGTTCACTGCAGCTCCGGGAACTCGGATGCTGCTGAAATCTAGCCCCGCTAGACCGGTCGGAGTGGGAGGCGCTCTAGCCTCTACGCTGGGCATCGGAACATCGTTGGAGGATTGCAGCATATGCTGCAAGACAATAACGTCTCCATCGGCCACTCCGAGCTCCTTCAAAGTCTTTTTCTCGTCGTTCAAAAGCCTGCCATTAAAGTTTAGTACGATTTCACGGGCGGGGAAACCGGATTCCACTTCACAAAATGCCTTGAAATTCTCTAATTCCAAGTCTTCGGAAACGTCTAAATTGAAAATATGATCAGCGAGAGTCGTCACGGTTACCTTCATTGTTGATTATTTCACGTTGCTCGCAATGACAATGAATGACATTTGCAGCGGACGATGAAACGGCGCACAGCGACCCGGATGACAACAAAATACTAAATCTAAATAACAAATTATTGTCTATGGTATGATAGCTCAGCAAAATTGCTTAAAAATCTGGTTTATTACAATTTTTGCCTAAAAATTACTATTTTCAACAAATTCAAATATGATTCGAAGTTTATTTGCATAAAATTCGAGAAAATCGATCAATCACATTACTTTTACTTCTTTTTTAAAAAAGTATCTACGCACAGAATTATTTTGATGAATGTATTAAAAAGTACCAAATTGGTTATGGTTTATGGTCCTTTACACATGGCATCTGTCAAAACTAGTGTGTTTTTATTTTCTTGAGTAAAAATCTCGTATATTAATTATATATAATCTCTATACTCACACAACAATGGTATGTTTTCGTAAATCGCCCCCTTCAATTTTCAAATACAATCAATAGATGTGTTGACACAGCACATAATTGTGGATTTTAGGTTCTTAGCATAATGTCAGATTCGATACTCAAATGATTTTGATCTCTTGTTTTTAGCCGAAAGCGAAAAAGTTTATAGATCGCAAGAACGCTGTGACGTTTCACCTTGTACATAGATCTCAAAAAGATCCTCTAGCTGCAGATGAAAATGCTCCACAGCATGTCTTAGTTGAGGCAGCAGATAAACAGCAAAAGGTTTGTAACTCAAAAATAAATTTATTTATTGTGTATGCAGATAATTGATAGAATTCCATATTTAATTTTTTAATGTATCCAAAATAAAACAAGTTTATTGGATTGTAATTCTACTTTATTTTTTATAAAATATACAAAGGGTATATTGTGACGCGTTTCGTCTTGTTAGGACATTTTCTAACAAACTAACTTAAATATTTACAAAGTTTCCTTATATACTAAAAATAATTGCTATTTTATGTTTGTAGATTTCTATACAAGCCAAAATAGTAGAGTAATTAAATTGAATTGAATTTTAATTATTCTACTATTTTGGCTTGTATAGAAATCCACAAACATAAAATAGCAATTATTTTTAGTATATAAGGAAACTTTGTAAATATTTAAGTTAGTTTGTTTGAAAATGTCCTAACAAGACGAAACGCGTCACAATATACCCTTTGTATATTTTATAAAAAATAAAGTAGAATTACAATCCAATAAACTTGTTTTATTTTGGATACATTACCAAATCGTAAATAAATGTTCAATTTTCGCATTAACTAAAAGAACTGCTATTTAAATACACTTTTCCAATGACGTATGATTAAATCGAAAGCTCGAAGTTGATACAGATATTTCTATTTGTTGTTTACTTTTCCTTCGCTAATGGGCACAGAAAAATAAAAAAAATGGTTTTGTCGTATTGCAACTATGAAGTAATAAAACTGACAGCTAGTGCCAGAAATATCATTTAAAAAATATAAGGCGCCTTGCCAACCGCCATCAAGCTAAAATCAGTAGATTCGTTTTCAGCTAGAACAGTTTCTCAATTTTTTTCACCTTTGCTTTGCCAGATAGATTTTTTGTTTTCACTGTTTTTATGAAACAGTTTCGCATATTACAAAAATGGAAAGCGGCGAGGGGAAGGGGGGCTGCTGTTATGGCATAAAATAGCTAATGAGGAACTTCAGCCCTATGGGAAATTAGATACAAAAAACGTCTTCTTGTGTTTGGTCAGCTCAATGCCTTTCAGGTATTGTACACTGATAACAGAGAGAATTAGAGTTTAATGGACTGTATGGAAATTGTTACTCACTTTTAGAGTTCTTCCGATTGTTTCTTATATGGAGCACTTCACTATTGCTGTAGCACGAATTCCGGTATCGTGTAGATGATGGTGAACTGTATAATTTAGGATGTTTATATAGCACTTAACTTTGTACGAAATATGCTGACGCAGGGTATGATAAAGATTTATCAGAGAGACAACTTTTCACATGTGACTTGCCTACAGGACGATACAAGTACAAGAATTTTGAAATAGGAAGGATTTGGGAAGGAACGGGATATTTGCAGTCTTATTTGAGTTGCCAGTATTGAAAATGTAAATTCAGTACTTAACATCTTGCGTGGGGTAAATGTTTAAAGCAGTATGGGAAACTGTTATTTTTTAAACAGTTTCACATATCCTCACATTTTTGTGAAACAGTTTCAGCAGTTGCTTTTACCATGTTTTTTTGCCCATGTTGCTTTAAACTGTTATTTTTTATACCATTTCACGAAACGGTTTAATTTGTGAAACTGTATCTGTTGCTCTTTTTAAATAACCGAAACGCCCATCTCTAATACTGAATAATAAGTTAAGTTGGTGTAAGTTTTAATTGTGAACTTTTGTAACATATTTCAGGGAGAAGTGGTAGTTAGGAAAGAAGAGGAACGTAAATGGGGAGTGTTTTTTGATGATGAATATGATTACCTCCAACATTTAAAGGATGCGCAAGATGTCTCCGTCCACTGGGCTCCTGCAATTGTGAGTAAAACTTAATATTTTATCAATAACATAAAATAAATCATTATTATCCTGTGTCCGGGCAGAGGCAGTGAAAGTCTAGTGCGTAGATTTTCACGATCACTGTTATCAATATGTCGGTAGTCAGGTAGCAAGTATTGGAATTCAATCATAAACAAGTACCTAGGTACCTAATTATCAATGAAGTTTTTCTTTTTGTCTGAATAGTTTTTGCATGCTTTCACGACACAATCAGGCATTTTTC
This sequence comes from Micrasema longulum, assembly GCF_059751315.1. Classification (NCBI taxonomy): domain Eukaryota; kingdom Metazoa; phylum Arthropoda; class Insecta; order Trichoptera; family Brachycentridae; genus Micrasema; species Micrasema longulum. Next base: position 283,487 of record NW_028279371.1, on the reverse strand, counting down.
TTTTCATTTACTTTGGTTTCGAATTAAATGTCAAGCTCACGTAAAAACACGGCAGGCGGATAAAGAATGACTGAATTCGCGTTGGGCATGAATTGAGTGTCATAATTTTAGAAGGCTCAGGGTAAAACGCGGTCTGATTTTTCTCCATTAATACGCATTCACATATATTCTCCATAGATTGTGGCACTTGAGTGGTTATTTTTAAGTAGCTGTTTGAGTAAATGTTTGTTCAACCAGCTATAATAATCTATAATTTTCCAAGATGTTCAGGAGAGCTGAAATAATACTCAATTTCAGGACTATAATCCACAATCCAAAATATTTCTGTGTTACTTTACAATAATAAATTACCATTCTAAATGGTGCTGTTTTTTTTTTCATTGAAATATTTATTAAAACTTTGGAAAACTAATAAACCGAAAAATTTACAGATAGTCCCTTCTGCCATCTGACTTACGATGTATCATCTTAATTGGGTGAACCCCTTGTAGGTTGGATTCGTTTTCGTTCTGGAGCCATCTTCGGGGTAAATCATGTATGTGTTGTGTAGAAAATAACAAACAACAAAATGACACTGAACGACCTACTGTCGATTGCGACGCGGTACAAATACATAATTTTCTACACAACACATACTTTACTCTGTTATATGGACATACTAAAAATGTTTTTTTTCTAGGTTATTATTTCTATTAACAAATACTAAAATATTTTTTTTAATGCTAGGATCCTTCAAAACCCCCGCCACCTAAAGAGAAAAATAAATCCAAGAAAAATGTCCGATTGAATTTACCGAGCTCCGTATTTGCATCAGAAATTGAAGAAGATGTCGGCCTTCTTAATAAAGCTGCTCCACAGTCAGGTATGTTGTTGTGCAGAATACTAAGAAGACTGGATTAGTACAGAACCGGGGCCCATTTTATTTTTATATGTTTTTTACGCCAAAGGGGCTTTAAAAATCATGACAAATTAAAATGAAGGAAAAATACATAAAATATTGACAGAAGAAACACGAGGATACACATGAAACAAAAATATAAATAAAATTTGAAAAAAAAATGAAAAAAAGTGTTTTGTATAATTAATGTTCAAAGCATTATTGTGGTCGAAAATTTCAATAAATGTTAGTCAATAGGACAGACACCGTGGTGCAGTTGGTTAGACAGCTAAATGTGAAACTGGCGTTGCGGGTTTATTCCCACTAGTTTGCAAGAAAAAATCCAAGAAATAATTTTTTATAATGGCCATATTTTTCCGACCATTAGATGCACTTTTCTGCTCTGAAAATTCAACCGAAAATTGGGGATGGGTCTTAAAGTCCGATGCATTTTATCGTTTGCAAAATACAGTAAAAAAAATATATAAATTATACAAAATATAAAAATATATTAATTAAATGATGGAATAAAGGTGGCATTGAATATGTACTGCTTCTAAATAACAAGGCAGAATTCAATATTAATACATGTTAATTATAAATACGAATGACTAGATTTTCGCAACTTAATTAAAAAAATATTTTAAATAGGTTTATTATTATATTTACTTTCCTTTACTTTTGTTAAATTTTTGTGAACCCCTTAGCTATTATTGCAGACAGTTTGTATTCTAGGGCATTTAATATCAAGCCATTGCAACAATACCAGAAAATTAAGAATCTATGATTTTTTGCCACTCCTAATTTACTGCCGTGTTAATGTATTGCATAGTATTATAATATATTACAATAATATAAATATCATTTCAAAAACTATGTAATATGTATAACTATATATTTTTTGTATTACATATTCCATAGTTCTGTAACAGAACATTGTTATGTTTATAAAAGGCATTTGTTCTGTGTGCACGAATAAAATATATTTATGTATTTTTTTAATGGATAAAGAAATGGAGTAAAAATCAGGTTAGAAATTCAATGTAAATATTTTTTCTGTAAAATAATACTGAAAATCAAATGGCAGGTCTTCGCTTGGACTTGGATCCCGATGTGGTGGCTGCGATGGATGAAGATTTCGACTTTGATAATCCCGATAATCAACTTGAAGACGACTTCATGGAAATGGCTATGAAAGAAGGTATGATGTAATATAAATTTGTTCATAATACATTTAAAACTTTATGCAACACTTTTGTACGCAGTAACTTGGAGTTTGCATCCGTTGTGTGGAGCCCACAATAGATAACAAAGGAAAAAAAATTAAATACCTTAATTATAAAAACAATAAAACGCTTGGCAGTTATAGCCAATCTGCTAAACAAAATTGATTTTTTTCCCTCGAAAATAGACGTACACTATCTGAATTATGCTATTTATGTAAATTATTAAATAATAAAGTAGACTCTTTTAATCTGTTCTCCAAAATTAATCTTAATGTCCCCCTAATGTTTGCGTGACAAGTAATAAGTATTTATTCCATCTGCCAGTCTGTAGCACTAACTATGCACAACACTCTTTTCTCTATTGTTCTTGCTCTAACTACAATGCTTTTTTTTTCATCTATTGATATATTTAACATGCCCCTTAATTTATTTAAAAATAAATAAAGACTCATTCTTTCTGGCTGCGATACAATCTCACTTGCTATTTAATGATGCTCACACTTACACACACCTGAACACTTACTCCCATACAAATACACCTCTACACTTACTCTCATACAAATACACATAAACTCATCCTTTTGTTGTACCACAATTTAATATGTATGATTTTTATTTAGAAACTTCGCTGGTCTGTCTTTAAACCGTATCTTTCTTATGTTATTATATCATTGTCGACTGTTTGTTTCTGTAAAATAAATAAATTATCAAAGCCTTAGATATCAACCGTCCAGTTCGTTAGTAAGATATCTCTAAATTTTAAGTTCAGAGATAATGTGAAAAATACTATTTTAATGATCACATGAATGGACTATTTTTTATATTTTTTCAATCAATATTTCTGTGGCTTGAATCTATAAGGGCCGATGTCGTAAATTGTAATGTTTATATAATTAATTAGTAATTATAGAATTGGGACTACATAATTGGCATTAAGTAGTGTAAAGAAGATTGGTTCATGGCAAAAGAGCCAGCTACGAAAAATTCACAATCTTCAAACCTCGTATTTGCTTGGAGGAGATAAGTTTTCCTCTGCCAGATGCTGATAATTTTATCTTGAAACTTCTCGTTTGCAGGTGACCACGACGATGATGAAGAGTATACGGATGACGAGGGCTCCATGGACTCGCAGCAGGGCTACGGATCCGACAACCAGCTGACAGACAGCGAGGGGGAGGGGGACCTCCGCTGCCTTAGAGGACGGGCGGGACACGATCGAGATGACGACAACAAGTCCAGATTCTCTCAGTACTCCATGTCTTCCAGCATCATGAGGAGAAACAACGGGCTCACAATGCTCGATGACAGATTCGAAAAGGTCAGCCAGTGTGATTACAATGAAATACCTTTTGCATTTTATATTTTTTCTTATATACCTGTATTGTATTCAAATAACCATAAAATACAAAAAAAAAACTAAATTTTAATTTAGAATAAATCCTAAAACAATCTGAAGAATACTAATATGAAGTCTTGGAAAAAAATATTCAGGATGAATGATAGCAAAATGTTTAAAACTCCCAAAAAAGTATAAAGACTATTTTAGTTGGCTGGAACCAATTGCTAAATCGTCAGTGATACTGCCTAACCTGTTTTTTTTTACAAAAATATTTTACTGCAATAAGGGACCAAGAGCTAACTAACTTATTCTCTAAATAATGTCAGTTTTTCTGATACTCCAGCTGTTCGGACCAACTCTCAACTAAATCTACATACCTACCTGTCCTTCCCATTTCCTAGCGCACTCCGCGTAACAAATTATTGTTCTCATGTGTTTGCTGGTGAAATGTTTACAAATTATGACTTAATACAGCGATTATTATAATATTTACTGCAATTAATGTGATAATCTTTAATTAATTTTACGTGTCAATTTATTACAAAATTATATTCTTTTTATATTGAAAAGGAGCTTTTCGATAAATGATTTTTACAATCGAAATATTTTGTAGAATTAAGTCTGGTTCGTTTACAGTTGAATGTAATCCGGTTGACGCTGTTACAGCTTGTAACAGGGGGTCAATTGAGATTCATTGTAAAATGGGACTATTCTGAGTTCGTTCCGAATCTAGCGCTGTGTCTCAGATTCTTCCTAACTATTTGCGTTTCGGTGGCTTCGTGTGAAAGAAGCTTTTCAAAATTAAAGTTAATTAAATCGTATTTAAGATCAACTACGAGCCAAGCGCAACTATCCAATCTCTATTTTGTCGATTGAAAGGGAAAGGAAAGTCACATTTGACAATGTTTTTGAATATTTTAGTAAAATAAAGTCGCTTAAGCACGTTTAGTTGGTATTTGTTGTTTTATTTTCGGGAGTGCTCATTTGAAAACCGCCCTGGGTGCCAACCAACGCTACGCTGCCACTGTGTCCGTGTTCGGGTTGGGCATGCAGACAGCTAAACACATCCTTCGGAGATGCCCTATTCTTGACGTGGAAAGAGAAACAATGCTCGATGGCTTGAGACCGACAAGGAATTCTGATTTCTTTTGCGATCCGAACGATTTGAGTAAACTTGCAAAATTTGCTAGCGCATGGGTAGAAAAGTGGGATGCCCTTCGAGGAATCTAAATGCGCATTGTTTTTTTAAATTTTATTACAGAAACCATCGACTCATTTTTTGCAGTTGATCATGTTCATACTTGTCTTTAATGGTTTTGTCGCAATCAGTTTTGGTGAAATATTCGTATAATGAATTATTTTAGATGTTTGCGGAATACGACGATACAGAGATAGGAGCCTTGGACTGTGAAGACATCGAGGGTCACCTCTCTGCCACTCCCGAGGTCCTCCTGAAATGCGCCGAGCAGTTTAGTGACCAGAGAAGACTATACAAGCTCGATGAAGCGGGGGAAGATAAAGAAATGAAAAAGTGAGCACTGTTTAAAACATTAATCTTAGGTGCGAATGTTCAAAGTTGTAGAAAACGAGGAAGACCTATAAAGACACGGCTTGACTAAATCCAACAAGATGGGCGTGTCAAAAGTTTTAAAAATCGGCATCCGTGTATGAGAAAATGTATGAATGCAGAGTAAGCGAGGTCTGTATGTCAAGACACAATAACGTGGTGTTTTATCCTCTGCCGGTAGGCAGAGGATAAGGGGTACCTAGGTAGAAACAGTGTGATGGTCTGTTTGTTTGGATAAGTTATTTGGTAGAAACTATAAATAATATTGATTTAAATCTCTTGAGCGAGTTGTTTTTCAATATGATATAATTTTTTCTTTCGACAAAATCATATTATGCGAAACATATCCAGAAAGTAAGAGCACTCAGTTTTTGTATATTTAAAAAAAATTACAGTCAGGGGAGTATGTTGGGTTGTTCAAAATGTCCCAACCAAACGAGTTCAAACACGCCTTGGTGGCGTTAGCTGTGTGCGGGCGAGTGTTGTAGTGCAACAAACACACTCCCTTTGTCAATATTCCCCTCCGTTTATTTTGAATTGCTCTTTTGAGCTTTTGCAGGGTCTCACAGTATCGTGCTGCAGTAATCGTCTCCCCCTGAGGAAAAAATCAATCAAAATTATCCCTTTTCGGTCCCAAAACACAGATGCCATAACTTTTTTGGCACAATTGAAGGTCTTCCACTCTTTTTCTCGTCACGTATATTCATTCTTCCTTCATTAAATTCACGACACCAATTAAATACGTTTGTTCGTTTTATATCACCTTCGCCCATAAACAGTTTTGCTCCGTGCAAAAAATTCAGTCGAAGTTTTTCTTTCCGCGAGAAGGAACCTTGTGACGGCGCGCACCTCTCACTTGGCGAGATTTCTTATTGACATCTTTCACTGAAACGAATAATACGAGGCAAGTTTTGGTACTAACGAGGGTCGCCGGTGCTTGTTTTTTTCAGGAGATCCCCCACTACTAATAAGTGTAGCCAATTTTTGGAAAAAAAATTCTCAGCTGAGAGCCAAACAATACTCTTACTTTCTGGATATGCCTCATAGATTAATTCAATTAAATAATAATTTTGCTTTTATGAATAAATATCCTAAAAAGATTGCAGGTAAAAATCCTTAAAAAGAATATCCGATTATTTGATTCCTGACAAGGTTGATGGGAAACATTTGATTTATAGGTTTTCACCGCAATATTTCACTATCCTTATACTGGCACCTGAAGCGTACGACTCTTCGCCTTATCTTCCATGTCATAAAAAGTGCATTGCCTATTGAGGCACTGGGTGATGATGGAAAAAGAAAATTGTTAAAATGTGAATCAACTAAATGTAGTAAAACTGATTCATTTTCTAGGATTGTTAGAATGCGCGGTATAGCAGAAGAGGAAGAAGAAATTAAAGATGAGGATCTGTTTGGAACTCAGGAGGAAGAACAGCAAAAGTGGGACTGTGAATCTATCCTCTCAACCTACTCTAATATATATAACCACCCCAAACTCATAGATGAACCAAAGGTATTTAGAAATATTAATGTAAAAAATGCAAACACTAGTTAAATGAACATTTTTAAAAACAATTTTCATAACAAATAATACAGTATCACATATGTTGAATAAACAAACTAACAATGCAAGTAACATTAAAATGCGATTATTGGAAAAAGTAGTTTTGCATTTCGCACCCTTTTTTTTCAACTAAGTATATCTCGTTCATTATTTTTCACATATGGCATTGTAGAAGTGTGAGTGTATACTACAAACGCTTCTTTGACAGTATTGCGCTTGTTCAGCTTAGTCGTGAACTATCGTGCATCAAGTATGGAGGTCTCAAAGGAAGAAATTCGCCATATTTTATATTTTTACTACCCAAAGGGAAAAATGAGTCAAAAGTGACCAAAAAAATTTGCAATGTATACGCGGCCGATACTCTTTCGGTTCATGCTGCGCAAAGGTGGTTCGAGCAATTTCGTTCTGGTGTAGTAGAGGTGAATGATGCATCACTTTCTGGCAGGCCTGTCGTCAAAAATGTCGATAAAATCATGGAAAATAAAAAGATAGACCGTTATGTTAGCAGTTGTAGCATCACCCAGGAGCTGAATATTGATCATAAAACCGTTTTGAACCATTTGCAGAAGGCTGGATTTAAAAAAAAAACTTTGTTTGGGTGCCACACAAGCTGGCGCAATAAAACCTCATGGACCGAATTTCCATCTGCGAATCGCTGCTGAATCGCAACAAAATCGACCCATTTCTGAAGCGGATGGTGACGGGTGATGAAAAGTGGGTCACTTACGACAATGTCAAGCGACAGAGATCGTGGTCGAAAGCCAACAAAGCGACCCAGACCGTGGCCGGGCCAGGACTGACGGCCAGGAAGGTGTTGCTGTGTTTGGTGGGATTGGCAGGGAATACTCTATGAGCTGCTCCCCCATGGCCAAACGTTCAATTCTGCCCTCTACTGTGAACAACTCAACCGTTTGAAGCGGGTGATCGAACAGAAGCGGCCAGCATTGGTGAATAGGAGAGGAATCGTGTTTCATCGGGACAATGCCAGGCCGCACACATCTTTGATGATGTGCCAGAAGCTCGGATGGGAAGTTCTTATGCATCCACCCTATAGTCCGGACCTGGCACCGAGTGACTATCACCTGTTCCTGTCTATGGCCAACGCGCTTGGGGGTACAAAATTGGCCTCAATAGAGGCCTGTGAAAATTGGTTGCCCGAGTTTTTTGCCAATAGGGACAAGGGCTTCTATGACAGGGGCATTATGAAGTTGGATTCTGGTTGGCAACAAGTTACCGAACAGAACGGCACTTTTATAAAGCATTGAAATAAAGCAAAAAATACGAAATTACTTTTTCTCCCAACCTATTATTAGTACGAAAATGCATCTTGTATACATTTCTTAAATTATTTTTTTATATCTGCCGTCAAAAATGTCGATCTTCATACTTTCAATACCATTCAATAATCTTCACATTCTCACTACGGATTGAAAAATGATACATTATTATTGAATGAATCTATGTGAAACTTTGGGTTCCTAAAGTTGTGGCCAATAGGAACATTTATTTATGTATGTACAGATGAAGATAGCGTTCGTAATTAAGGCCCTGGTCTTGTTTTGATGTTGTTGGATGTTTTGTCAATGCTCTGTTGTGTTGTCTCTTAAATTTGTAATTTTTACTTAATTAAAAAACGTATCTGGTTTACCTTTACAAATGTACAATGGATCCATCAATTAATAAAAAATAAATAAGCAAAAAAAAAGGCCTTTTTACACAGCAATATTTCAAATATTTGTTTTTCTTTTCAGCGAGAGAAAAAGATCAAAATAAGCGCCAAGAGCGGGATCCCCCTGGGAGTAATAGACGGATCAGACTCGGGCAGAGTCACGCTGAAATCTCTCGCCCGCTTCAACATGCAACAGGAGGAGCTAGAGAGGGGCCAGGGCGGGGGCGACGAAGGCTCCGTCTGTGGGTCCCTCTTGTCCACACTCAGCGTGCTGTCCCTGCGGCCCGCGGACGAGACTCCCGAGGACAGGAGGGAGAGGAAGCGGCTGCTCAGGGAGTTCCGCCAGGAGAGGAGAGTGGAGAAGAAGGCCAACTCGCAAGCCTTCAAGGAAGAGAAGAAGTTGCAGGAGAAAATTAGCGTCAATAATAGACACAATGTACAAGGAATTAAAATTGTGTGAATAAACAGTGCCGTCAACATGGTATTTTTATTTATATAAAGCAGGCAGACTATCAATCGGTTTGTTCAAAAAATCGTAATTCTCGACACTGGCAAAAGCATAAAATTTAATATGCAACGCCATCTTATTTATAAAAAGAACGACATAGTATAGCCAAATCTAATAAATTCTTGAAGATCGACATGACAAGTCTTAACATGCGTCCATGAGAATCTGTATAAATGCAGAGGAAAAGTCTGTATGCAAAGTGGCATTCTATCCTCTCTGCCTACCACTACGGGGAACAATAATCATGTTGTCCTTTCCACATCCAGTGGTGCATAGACCACTGCATTGGTTAGCTGAGTGCGGCGTATTTTGATCATCTATTATACACAAAGGTAAGGTGATCAGTCCTACACTTCAAATGCCAGTCCAGGAACAATGAAATATTTCAGTTTAGTCAACCTTTAAAAATCAATATTTAGACAACCACTACACAATGAGGCGGACTAATCTCCGCTCGATTTACTTATTCAAGATTTTTACCCGAGAGCAGCCATCGAGTCGAAAACACTCGTACAGGGCAGGGGCGAACCGTGTATAGAAGCGATTATGCACAGCTTACCTTATATTTGAGTAACCATAAAAATGTTTTATTGTAACTTTATTTACAGAAAAACAAATAAATAATTACCATTTATTTGAAATCATTTCCACCATTTGTATTTTTATCCTAATATAAATATAAATTTTAATAAAGCGCGCCCAGCGCCTGCGGTGAGCCAAGAAAATATCTGATTATTCCAGCTTATTTTTTCTTACAAAAAAGTATACTATATTTTGAATGTATTAACCCCAGTGCGGGTTTTTTCTCCTAGATTAAACTTGCAGATTACACAAATTATTTGAAGATTCTTGATTTGGAAAATCGTATTTCAAACCTTGTTTCTTAAGGACTATTTTTCTTTGAGACTCCTATAGTACTCCACGCGGCCGTTTTTAGCACTATTAATTACTAGAACAATGCGGCCAGTTGACATTTCAATTGAATACCTAATATCGACTGAATTCATAGTGGTATTTTTTATTTATTTTATAATGAATTATATATTAAAGTAATAGATAATATATCTCTATAATATAATGTATCACGAAGTTACATAGTTTGAGTTGATTTCATGGATGAGAGTTGTTGTATCACACAGAACCACAGAAAAATATAAATTTATAGTATATATTACTTACATTATATTATGTACCTCCTATGTAGGTACAAATATATATTATATTTTTTTTAGCTTACCTGTAAATAAAATCACCATTAGCCACTGGGTGTACAGGGTTGTGGTTTTATTACACACAGAACTGTATTCTTTATCCGCCTGGACATAGAGTAGTACAAAAAACAAGGGGATAAAATAAAAGCCAAATTTTTATAACTCATTAGTTACTAATATATTTCTTAAAGATATTCCGTAAAGTTAATGTCATTATTTTATTATTTACATACAAGAAATAAAAACAACATACGAATTCTTCCCTAGAATATTTTTTCATAACTATTTAAGATCCATAAACATATATTATATAAAATTGTTTTATCAAATAGTACATAATTATTTATGATATTCACAAAATGTAGGAAACAATAGGTACCTCGCTTCAGTCCACAAATTCAAATGTTTTTAATTTTATTGACAATGCGCGATCATCAAAGATAGTAAAAACTATTTAAAAAGCTATAACATAAATATATAGTTTAAATGGCTTTAAGCGTGTACAAAGATATTTTTGTTCTATATTTTTAATCATTTTATACAAAAGGTAAATATTTATCCAACAATAGAAAAGTTTTACCTAACTTTGAAATCAGACATGATATGGATATTCGGTATCTGGGCCTTATTTTTGTAAATGGTATTCAGGCTCAACTTTTGACTATCCGCCTGGATGGCAAATACATATTTATTTATTTGACAATTGAACGCAGAAAGCAGCCAGCCATAGAAACGTGAAACTGAGATAATAGCACCTTTGTGAAAAGAGTGAGTATTCAAATCTACACAACAGTTGGAATCAATGTGTTTCTTTTTTGGGCGATACTGTGTGTGTTGGATTTGTTCCGACGTTTTGGCTAATAATAAAGAAATGTATAGAAATGTAGAAAATAAGATTCCATAGGAAACGGAGGCTGTTTAAAACATAAATAGGATAAAGAGAGCGCACAGCAATGAAAAGGATTGACGAACACAAAAGAGCGTGAAAACTTGGGCACCCTGAAAAATCCGCAATAGTAGTACACCTTATAGACACTGGACATTTTTTCGCCTTCGAACCAAAATTTTTACATAAACCCAGTGTTAAATTACAGTGCACGAATAATAAAAGAGGCAATTGAAATATACAGACACCCAAATAACATAAACCAACATTAAACTCAACATGGTTCTCAGCACTACATACTACAAAAACGAATAGAAATGTGCCGACTGCGACACGGTACAAATTACTAGTACTTAAAACACAAACTTTTTTTTCTACAAGACACACAGTTTACCCGAAGATGGCGTCTGTTATGGATAGCCGAAACGTCAGAACAAATCCAACACACACGGTATCGCTTAAAAAAGAAAAATATCGATAAGTGACGGTGAAAACCTTCGCACCTATTTGACAGTTAGAATGTTTTTGGCTTTGACAAATGATAAACGATAAAAACATTAGTTTTTTTTATACTACAAACAAGAATTTAATTATGTATTCGACCAGTTTTAGTGCCGTAAGATTTTTCTAGTGCTGTGGGTGTTTTCTGCAAATTGAGAAATGCCAGTTTTTTATTATTATGGATAACTTATACAGCGCCATTTTCGTAATAAAATACCTAAAGGGCGCTTTACATAGTGATTCTATAGATAAATAAATTCAATTTAAGCTTTTAAATTTGTAATTTAATGAAAACAATTTATTTTGTTATCACATGCTACGGATTTATTCAAATGATTTAGAGAACAAGTGGGTTTCAAGTTTTTTCCGAAACATCACTGCACTTTCACAGCCTTGCACCTTTGCTGGGAGAGCATCAACACTATTTTCAGAAGGTGATTATTACATGCAAGAGAAGCGATTTGCTGATGAATGTCGATAAATCGAATGTGATGGTTTTTGAAAGAAATGAAAGTATGACTAAATGTGAAATCACTGTGAATGGAGTTATACTAAAACAAGTAGAGGAATTTGTGTATCTGGGAAGTATGTTCACTAGGGATGGAATGACTGAGAAAGATATTGAAAGGAGGGTGAGTGCCGGGAACAGAGTGAACGGTGCACTTAAATCGACCTTAGCAAATAAATGCTTGTCACAAGAGGCAAAATTGGCAGTTCACAACGGAGTCCTGGTCCCATCCCTGATGTATGGGAGCGAAGTATGGACTTGGAAAAACAGGGATGAAAGTAAGCTGAATGCTGTCGAAATGCGATCTCTCAGGCGAATGTGTGGTAAAACTATGTACAATAGATGCACAAATGTTGAGATCCGTACATTATGTAAGGCTGAGACAAGCATTATCGACAAAATCAAGAAAGGAGCTCTGCGCTGGTTTGGACATGTAGAACGAATGGACAGCGAGAGAACGGCTAAGAATATTTACAATGCGAATGTTGATGGATGCAGAAATAGAGGAAGACCGAGAAAGACATGGCATGACCAAATCCAACAAATACTTAAAGATGGACATGTCAAAAGTCGGAATAATCGGCGCGCGTGCATGAGAAGATGTATGAATGTAGAGGAAGCGAGATCTGTATGCAAAGATAGAGTGTTGTGGCGTTCTATCCTCTCTGCCTACCCTTACGGGGAAACGGCGTGATGGTTTGTTTGTTTGTTTGTTTATTATTACAGTTTTTTGTATGAAAGCGGCCTGGCTGTTTTAGCAGAAGCAGAATTGACCTTACGATAAAATAATTCAACTACGCAAACAAAAATTGTTCGAATGAAATTTTTTTACTTGAGAAGCTTGGGATTTTTTGAGGTAGTGTCATCCGAGCAATGCCAATTTTATAAATAATAATTTAAGAAAACATCTGCATGACCATGGGACGGGCATGAAATTATCTAGCATTTAATACTAAGATTTTTTTCGGTTCTCTGACTCATTTCACGTTATCCTTTATTTCTATTGCAACAATGTGAAACTACTGTCTCTTTTTATTTAACCTGCGTTATTTGATCATCAATAATTTTCTAAATACATAAAAAAACATTTAAAATATACCATTGAACCATCTATGATAATGTCACGACGCTTCTTAATTGTATGAAGATGTTCCTAAAATAATACTTCATAAGTTAGATAATTTAATATAATATGGAATTGATTGTGATAATAATAGTGTTTATACGCATCTTACGACCCCTTTCGAAGAACTCACATATATACAAAAACATGCAATTTTGTAACCTATAAGATTTTTAATATCAAAAACATTTTATTTTGGGGTATGAAATTTAAAACGTTTTTATTATATCGACGCTGGAAAGGCTATTTACTTTAAGCGACATCAGTTTAAATAACGACAGAACTAATTACATTAAACGATACCGGACTTGTAAAATATTTTCAATAAATAGGCGAATACACATTAACCCATTGCAACCAAAGCTGGCGAATCACCGGCCAAGGTCAATTTGTCACTGACACACGAAGCCGGCGATTCCCCGGTTTGTCTTTGAAGTGATTTTTTTTACATTAAAACTGAATGGCAATAACTTTATTCATAAAATGACGTAAATTAGTATATTTCGGTTACGGATTTCATAATAAAATGTAATAATCACAATATATTAATTTAGTCTTAATGTTATTGTAACAAAAAATGTGTCTAAATTAAATAGTGTGTAGTATGAACAATTTATGTCATCTTTATTAGCGGTGCAATGGGTTAAAATATGATTTACCCCCTCTATAGACAATGTTCTGAATAGAGGTATAATTTATTTTTTTATTTTTTTAAATTTTTCAATGACTCCTGTAGTTTGCAAAATGTTGCTTAAAGTTAATAGCCTTTCTAGCGTCGACATAATATAGAGGATTTACTAACAGAATGCATTAAGTCATTAACACTAGTTTCTAGATATTTTTTTATTTTTTTTATGCATTTCTCTTACAGTTTTCTTTTATTTAAATTTGTTTGAAGCTTGAAAGAGTAATCTTTATTCTAGGCACAGCATAAAATTTGAAATCAACATCTTAAAGACTGTTGACTTAATGCATTCTGTCAGTATAGTATCGATATGATCTATTTATTTACTTTTGCTTCATGCATAGGTTAACATTTAGGAAGTTCAAAGTAAATAACATTATTTTCAATTAAAAACAACATTAGTCAAAATTTGATTGAATAAATCGCACCACGGGTACTTAAGTGTGATGAGTTTAAAAAAAGGCAAATATGAGATAAGAAAACAGTTTTAACCGCTCAAATGCCGGAGCGTAGATCTGCGCTTGAAAATCTTCAAGCATAACTTGCATTATTTTCATTGTTATTGTTGTTGACTTCATGTCCTTTTTGAATAAACAAATTAATACCAGTCATCAAACAATGCCATTGACGTTCATTGCAATTTCCCCATTCAACGGATCGCGATTTTTCAATTTAGTGATATAAGTGTTTTTTTCAGAAAGATGACGATAAGCATTAGTATTTTTTCAGGTTGTTTTAGGAATACATAGGAGCGTTTGCTTGAACAGCGATACGCCATCAAGTTTAGCGTGAACCTTGGAAAGAATGCAACCGAAACATTGCAGATGCTTCAAGAGGCCTTTAAGGACAACTGCATTTCAGGTCACAGGCCGGGAGGTGGCACAGGAGGTTCAAGAAGGGCTGGGAGGTCGCCGACGAACCCCGTTCTGGACGCCCAACAAAGGCCAGAACCGATGAAAACGTGGGTCGTGTGCGTTCCGACCGTCGATTGAGCATCCAGCAAATTGCTGACACCCTATACATGTCCACATTTGCAGTACATGGGATAGTGACCGATGATCTGCACATACGCAAGGTCTGCGCGAAGCTTGTGACGAAAGATCAGAAGCAACTTCGAGTTTCGTGGAGGCACGAACTCTTGGATTTGATTCAAAATGAGCTGGACTTTCTCAACTCTGTCGTAACTGGAGAAGAATCCTGGATGTTCGAGTACGACCCAGATCGAAAAGGCAGAGCAACGAGTGGCACACAAAATCACCCCCCCGCCCTGAGAAAGCGCAAATTAGCAAGTCTAGCAATCAAAACAATGTTCATTGTATTATTTGATGCCCGAGGAATCGTCCATTTCGAGTTTGTACCGTCGAGAGAAACTATCAGCTCTGCCTTTTACTTGGAGGTGCTCAAGAAATTGAAACGTGAGGGCTGACATCAAAGACATAGTCAAGCTCCACCATGAGAAAGCTCCCAGCCATTGGTCTTTCATCATTACCAACTTCCTGTCCCCAGCCCCCTTACAGTCCCGGCTTGGCTCCGTGTGACTTTTTTCTGTTTCCCCGACTGAAGAGAAAGCTGAAAGAAAAGCATTGGGAGGCCGTGGAAAACATCCAAAAGCATGTTACAATGTTCCTGAGAGACATTCCCATCGAGGACTTTTAGGTTGCCTTCAAGACATGGCAGACACGTCTCCGCAAGTGTATTGATGCAGGGGGAGAGTATTTTGAATAATTTGAAGCATATGTACAGGTCCGATCAATAAATCTATTTTTCCCAGAAAATGCACAATATCTTTAAAATAGACCCTGTATAATACGAAATATGGTAGATAGCAAAATTACTATTCTTTTTCATAGATTGGTTTAAAAATAAACACCATAGACTAAAAAGGGTGCCCATTTTATCCTGTATTTGTATAAATACCGTACTGTTTTACTACTTTATTGATAGCCTGTATATCCTAAAATGGATTTTACTGAAAAAAAATGCACAGTTTTGTGATGCAGTCTTTGTTTTATTTGTTTTTTCTAAGAAAAAGTACAAAATGTTAGTTGTCACTCTAGGAATGTCGTGTTATCTTATATAGATGTTATTGCAGAGTTAAAAGCACGTAAATATACAGTTTATATAGAGGCCAACCGAGGATTGCAATTCATCAACAATTATGTTTTATTTTCACATAAAAATTTATGATCGCAAAAATCAGTGCGCGTTTGAAAAATGCTCGGCAGTTGGTGTATCCCGCTAGTTTGGCATTTGAGCGGTTAAAATACATCATTTATTTTGTTTGCGCTGTCATTAATCCACGCGGTTAATTAATTATACACATGAAGTTCACCGTACGATGCAATAGGCCCCAGAGAGTGACTAATTATTGCGAAGGATTACATTGTCCAGACGGGGCACGGACGGGTGTTAGGAGGTGTTTCAAAGGACCAGATCGGCGTATGAGATGCCGTCAGATTCGGCAGACTCCATCCCGTTCCTGAGGTGTTCCAATGTGTTGTTGAAGTGGACGTTCACAAGTTCTGTTTCTTCGGACTGCTCCAGGTTTGGCAACTCTTCGCGAATTTTGGAAATCACCTGGATAAACAGAAGTATAAAATCTCAACAAAAGATCAACATGTAATTCATTATCATCATTCCCTTTCCGCACCTAATGGTGCAATAGGGCACTGCATTGTTACACCAATCGCAGTGTACTTTGATCATTTTTGTTACATAAGGGTAAGACGATCAATCTTACGCTTCAGGTACCAGTCCAGGGACTACGAAATATTCTAGTGTAAAAACACCCTTTAAAATAAATATTTCATGTAAACTATGTCAGGAATCGAACCCGAGCCTCTCGCATGGTAGACAAACGCGTGCACACGAACATCACCACACACATTAGCACTACAAACAGTTATCAGTGCTACCAGAGGGTGGAATGTACTGTGTGAAGTTAGCTTCAGTGTGCGGTACTAATCTTGCTAACTAGCGACCCCCCCTAGCGGGTGTTTTATTGTAGAGATACCACACCAAATCATGGAAAAAAACACACATATTACTAAAAATGTATCTATTTAAATCACAAATTATTGGGTTAATACTTAAAATCTATCAGTGATTAATAAAAACATTTTTTTCAGCATTTGTTGGTAGCAAAGGATCATGCCATTCCTCATGAATAATACCTCGCGAGATCTTGTTGTTACACAGCAAACACACAGCCAGTTTATTATATTCTCAAATAGACGATTTTTTTTTCAATATTGCCATGATGTACAATGAACAAATAATTAATAATTACTAATAATTATTACTAATAAAGACTATTAGTAACACAATGTAATAATGAATAACTAACGCGTGTTGCGACATGATCTACTCGCCCCTGCACGCACTGCAATGAGACAGGTCGTAACCTGTCACGCGCAAAATGCACACATCTTTTAGCCGAATATTCGGTATTCGGCTAAATCAGCATTAGTGGCATCTCTATTGTATCGTATCGTGTGAAGTTAGCTAGTGTACGAGCGTGTTGAATGAAGTTATTGCGATGTGTTAATCGTGGTAATCGGTGATACCACCATAACATCTAGGTACCGTTAGACAATTATAATTTTATGTTGAAATCTAATGTTTGTGTTTTTGCCATTTCATGATGATATTATTTCATTACTAAAAATTTTCTAGGTATTTTAATTAAATTGATTTTCCAACATTTCGGTGTACACAAATCTTAATTTACGATGTAACTGTAAAATTAGCTATCGAATCGCCTTCTTCAATATTAATTGTCATATTTATTTATTTATACTTTTACATTGTTTGTATTATTTTTTTATACAGAATAATGTTCCCTCACTGGGGTGTCCCGTGCCGAGGGAAACATTTTACAAAAATGTGAAACATGCCTAAGATAATAATATTAATTATATTGTTCATTATTATCACACAAAACAAAATAATTCGGTCGGTACTCTGAATTCACACCTCGAAGCTATCTTCATATGCCACACTGGATGAAGGCCACAATCTTTCAACTAGTATGTATAATCTGTGCGAGTGCGGCCGATGTCACACGTTTGTTTGTATTGTCCATACAGTGAAAAGTGTGTGTGTCACTCACTTAAACACACTGTAGTACTACAATGAGGAATTCCACTGTTTTCTAATTAATTTTTTTTCTATTAGCGTACTATTTAACTAAGCAAAAATATATATATTTATTTTTTTTGTACGTTATTTACAAAGATATGATTTTTAAAGTTACATTCATCAAATACCGCGCCAAATGACTGTAATCAGTGTGTCACTTTTCAGTAGTGACGTCATGAAACGGTTGGCGTTCTTACTTTCACTGACCGCGGTAAGTTCTATTTCTCCAGCCTATAACAAAACTGACAAGAATCTATGGAATATTGCTTTGATTACTTCATTAAGTTGATCGTAATTTGCTCATTTCTATGTTATGGTTATTTTTACGAACGTTTCAATTTAGAAAAACCTAGAAAGTTGACATAATCTCTGGTTGAAATGTCAACAAAGTATTATTGGCCGGATTTCGGGTCGTAGATCGTAATCGAATTATTCGCCGCCAAATCACCAATCACAAATTATACTCTTTTTTTTCTATGGTCAAAACGTTCCTTATAAGGTGCGGGGGCTTTAAAGCAGAAACCGGAAATACTACACGTAGATATAAGGAGTGACGTCATTATTTACGATTTTAAACATTTTTTATTTATTTTTGCATGAGTTTTTGAGATATTTCATCCTACTCCAAAATTTTTAAATATGCACGTGTACACGAAAACATTTTTAAAATTTAATTCTGGGTTGGGCTGGAATTCCTCATAGTGAGAGCTACACATGGTGTGGTCTCATCGCTGTTGGAAACGGGTTGGGGGCGCTTTATCAATATTTAAATATATATGTATGTATATATTTGATGTTAACTGTAAATATGTAAGTAGAGCTATTAATTACAGTCGAACTTGGTTATTACAAGGAAGATGGAGTTGGTTATATACACTTCAGTTTGACAACATTACCTTGTTTAGTACGGCCATGGTGATGTGGGAGTTGCTCTTCTCGAAGAAGTACACGTAATGATTGAGAAGTTCCACCAGTAGCTGTACTTGAACCGTGGGATCCATGCACTGTGATGCTATACGGGCCCCCTTGTTAAGGCACTCCAAAACTCGCTTTCCATCGCGCATCTATACAAAATTCAAGACAAATATGTTTTGAGCTAATGATTAATCATTCTAATCAAATGCAAGTATAAATTATGCAAATTCACGACGAATGTGATTATTTTGTCAGCAGAAATTTGAAATGCTGTAAGGGACAGAGTGTAAATTATTATATTAAAGAGGGAAAAGAAATTTTATTAAAACATATATTTTTAAACAAAGTCAGATCAAAATAACTCCCTACGGATGAAATCCAGCCAGTCTGCAAACATTTGGACATACTCAAAACATTGTTGAATTGACTAACTGGTAAAATTGTTTTCAGGCGTTGCCTAGTAGGTGAATTGGTTCAGCCGGATCAATCTCACCCGCATGATAAAAGTTTCAACTCTTTTACTTCACAAAAGTCAACAGATTGAGAAAATGTGGATGTTCAAACATAGGCAGAATGGTGAATGTTACACGGTGTGTAAGTGGTCACTTAAACCAGCCGATGACAGGCCATAAGCCCTGTAAATGCCAAGACTTCCATATTCACTTCACAAAATGTTTTCCCTCTCTGTTTCAACAAATTTAGAACTAAGCTGTATTTAGAATACCAATTCAGTGCCTTAAACACAGCTGGATGCAGAAAGGGGATGATGATCATGAAACTTCTTTAAAAAAAAAACATAAATAAATATGTTTTTATTAAATTTAGACTTGATTATATAATATAGACTTGATTGAAACGTTCAAAATCTTACCTGAGCAAAATAATGTACCCAAGTTGAAATCAAAATTCATCATTTATTTATTTTCTTCTATTCAGAAAACATACAGTCATACATAATAAGTATTAAAAACAACAATTTTTTAACATAAATAGATCAATTAAATAAATTATGCAAAAGATATAAACATTAAATGTGACAAAAAAAAAATAGTAATAATAATTTCAAGTGAGAAAAGAATAATTGTTAACATTTGCATTTTGCATGGAGGTAATAAATTAAAATAAATAAAAATACCGAATGCACACTCAGAGCCATCCACGCACACACACATGAACGCACATGTAAAACATACACAAACATATACATTACATGCGGCACATATACATAGCACATTCAGCAACTATCCCAAATAATCGACCCCATGAAGAAATTTTCTGTATAAATGCAACGTGCAGTTAAAAATGTCTACATCAATACTGAGTCCGTTATAATTTCTACCGGTACGTCTAATGAATGAATTTGAGGTATAATTGTTTTTACAAGTTTTTGTTTTCACTATGGATAAAAACCGCCATCTCAGAGGTCATTCATTGAAATTAAACGCTGCCTCCTTCGCATCCAACCCCGGGAAGAACTTCCTGACAAACCGAGTCGTGGAGAAATGGAATGGCCTTCCAGAGAAAGTGATCGGTGCTAGTTCAGTGAATGTTAACTAGACGCACACAGCAATGTATAATGTTTAATAACCGTGTACACTTGATATACACGCATCAGCTTCATAGCTGCTAGTGTATTATTAATAATAATAATAATGTTTTACTAACCTCTTCCCTGTTAATGTTCTTTCCACTCCAGAAGAGATGTGCGCAGGCCGTAACTCCTCGACACTGGTCCGGCTTCTTGAGCAATTTACTGGCCGCGAGGGCACATTGAGTCCTGATGGGCTCTGCGTTCTCCTCACCTAAATAATCATAATATCAGCATCGTCAGTCTGGAACCCCTCGTACAAATGCAACTCTTTTAGCTCGGAAAGAGTTCGGCGGAAGTTTTTACGCTACATAAGGTTCAAAAAGGGTAAACCTGTGCATGAAATTTGCTACCAAACTTTGATGTCTGTTGAGCTCATCGATTTCAACAATTTTTTTTAATACAATCAAGATTTTATTTAAAAATGTAAAAGCATTTTTTAAAGAAATCTAAATATATGTTACATCGGCATTGAGAAGGGTGTAAAAACAAAATACTGAATAAAAAATCACAATTTTTAGAAACGTTATTTTACTTTTTAGTACGTGCAATATGTGGATTCCATATCTTCTCTGACGTCTGAGGCCAACTTTTTGATGGTTTTTGTTTTTTCACCTAACTATTTTGTACCGTAAACAAATGTATAAACTGTAGAGTTTTATCAAGGAATATCCCGAATACCTACATACAAAAAACATCACTGATATTGAAGAGATAGAGGTGTAATATAACTACGTTCTTACTTTGTGTAAAATCATTAATCACTAAGTAAATACGTAGTTATATTATTCAACATGGAAAATCACAAAGTTAGCGGTTTAAATATGATTTTTATTTAGATAGAGTATGTTTACCAAAGCAGTACATCTGCTCAAATGTTGAGACTATTAGTGTGATGGCCGACAGCTGGGCCTTGGAGTCCGATATCTCATCTTCGTACAAGGAGAAGGCCTGCGAGAGGAACTCGTACGCTATCGTCTCGTAGTTCTCGAACTGGATGAGACCGATGGCCAAGGCACCTTGCAGGAATAATCTACAAAATGCAATCATAAATATTTATCAACACATTTTAGCGACTTGGTGGGATTTTAGTAACTAAAAATAAATTTTAAAAATAATTAAAATGTTAAAAATGTAAAAATGTATATATTTTTTAATTGACATATTACAACAGAGATTGAGAATCTTTAAGAAAAGGAGTATGGAAGTCTAGGCATTAACAGGGCTGATGACCTGCGGTTGTTTGGTTTAAGTGGCCACTTTACACACTGTGTAGCAATTTATTGTATTACCAGCGCTATGATTTTTTAAAGTTTTGTATTTCTGAAATTACCGTGTGTGTGACGTCTCAGATTCCGTTTCGTTCTTCTCGATCATTTCTGCCGGTTGATCCGTTGATGGTAAGTAAACGGAAAATCTTCCACAAATCTCTTATCGATGGTTGATTCATTTGAACTAGTGACATTCAAAGTACTTCGTTTTTAATAAAATATTTTTTTGTTACTAAAATATTTTCAAGAAACTTTGCTGTATACATAATTTAATGCTCTAATGTAATAAGAAAATATTTTTTGTATCAAATTTCCCGTACGGCTGAAGTTCCTTATTGTAATAGTAAAATAAGCTGGCCAATAAAGAGCCAAGAAGTTAAATAAATAAAAAAATAGATTATTTTTACAGGAGTTAAAAAGATAAAAGTTAATTAGCGACTGTATACATTAGAGGTGTGTAGTTCGCGAACGACCCTGTCATACTGACAAGGTCAGAAACATTGAACTAGAGACATGTTTCTTTATCTCGGTCAGTTAGTTCGCGAACTAAATGGCTCTTTGTGTTATTTGGCTCTTTGTGTCATTTGGCTCTTTGTGTCATTTGGATCTTTAATATCTTCGTGTCTTATGGACCTCTAGCTCATTTCGTTCATTCATTGAACGAGATTGTGTCCTTATCTCTGTTGTAAGTAGGTAGATTAGGTACCTACATATACACTCTATATCTATGGTAGGTACCTAAATGCCTAAACTGGCTGCTTTGTTCTTCTCCCGCGCTGTGTCGCACTTGAAATTTAATTGACACTAATTATGAAATGTCGCGATAAAAATGCTATTTTATGAATTATTATTTACATTGAGATGAAAACATTAGGTATTCGTATTTCATTAATGCCCTCTTAGTGAAAAAGAGGTTAGTTTGTTCACTCGAGTTATATATTTTTGTGTTCAGTATAAATAATTACAGAAACAAATTAATTAATTAATTTGTTTATCAATTCATTATAAAAACATTCATATTCACTAACCTAATAATGGCTTTTTAGGCTGTGCCCGTGTTAAACCATAATAATTTACATTAAAAAAATATAAAGTAACTTAAAATAAATAGTGATTAAAATATATCAATTTCAGAATAACAGTCCAATCGGACGATATAACATTAAAAAATAATTACAAATGAAACAATGTAAAAAATAACAACCTAATTGTGGAATAACTTATTAGGTCAGTTATCCATTTTGTGCTAGAGGCCGACTAATGTTTTTAATTTTTTTTTATTTATGTATATTTTTTTTTATTTGCTATAGTTTATTTTATAATATATATGTTTCGGATTCATTTTCTTGTATTCAAGTGTCAAGCCATTCCTTCCTTTGATTCCGGTGGTCCTTGTTTTGAATCCCAATGTACCTACTTCTCCCTGACGGCGAGTCAAGAAAGCAACGCGTGACAACACAACGAAAAAACCGTACCGCGAACAACAACGAAAACCGTACCGATTTTCGAATCACCAACATACAAAAACGTGCAGTGACCAGTGCAAACGATAACGGTGTCTTTCTGGACCAGTGCCAAAGGGAGGAAACCGTAAGTCCTTACTCCTTTCATTAATTCCAGGATTGACACTCAAAACCATAACGTCAATTAGTTTAGCCAAAATCAAACGTCCCCTGTTTTCTTCGAACACGCGTATCGCGAGAGGGCAGGCCTTGTTTACAGTCCCGAGGTCGAAGGTATCGAGCATCCAACAATATATATTATAACTACACACGTTATAAAAATAAAAAACTAATTTTTAAAAATGTTAACCCTCTAAGGGATTTAAAAAATTAATTGTAAAAGTAAATAAAAAATAAATAAAACTAGCATGAAATTTAACCTTCTATAATATATAATATATATATTTTTTTTGTAAATAAAATAATTTATCTGTTTTCTACAGGTTTGTGATATAATTTTGTGAAAGAACAATATTATCAAATCTATAAAGAAAATCATGCTGACAAATCAGCCAAAGGTTTAGAATTATTTGTTTTATTCATCGCTCGTACGCATTTAGCTCAAGCGAACGAAAGAACGAAACGAACTAGAGACACGAAAGATATGGAGACACAAATGATACGATGATGCGAAAGATGCGGAGATATGATGACCTAAATGAGCCGAATGAGCAAAAGACACATTCGTTCAATTGAACCACTTAAAAGATACGGTCACTTTGGTGATGCAGATCAAGTGACACGTATCCTCTCGGTGACAGGGTCTTACCCACGTCTAGTATAAATTCTTTGCACTCCTTGCAATTATGACATAAGTAAAGTAAATAAATTATGACATAAGAAGATTGCAATATTTACTTCAAAATTCCACCAGCCATCTCTCAAGCAAAGAGCAATAAAACTCTATGACGATAATATAAGACAATCGACATATTTACCTAAGGGGAAGTTCAGCCATTTCTGCCTTGACGAGTTGCGTAATGGTAGCGTGACAGAACTGGAATATTTGCATACACTTCTTCTCCCACATTTCATCCTAAAAAATAATGTAACATCAAAATTCATATTTTAAACAAAAAAGGAAAAAAAAACATATTTTTACATTGGGGCATTCCATTGTGACTGGTGAGACATATAACATAGATTAAAACCCTTCAATCACATTTTTCAAGAAGCCGACAAAAAAATGTAAATGTAAATTCAGTAAATCATTTTTATTAAAAAAGTTATTTAATATCATTTTCGTAATGATTAATGTCCGATAAACACAATAAACCGCCTTTAAAATTACTACTAAAACAAAGGCGGCAATAAATGTCCGTAAAACACAATAAACAACTGTCTGATGATTTCTAAGTTTTGTCTATTGATTCAATTTACCAACAAGCTGATATATCTGTGGCTTGGATCTAAAATGGTCAATGTCAGATTCCATATTTTTCTTGCCACCATTTTGTAGAGGGCCGATGTCAATTAAAAAACTTATTATATTGAACTATTTTATACACACATACATGCGTGATAATGTTTTTTATTAGTATTTGTTTTCGAAATCGTCAAAGAGTTCATTATAACACCACAAAATTGCTAAATCATTACTCTCATAATCCAAGCCACAGATATAATGATAATAATTTTGAGTATTATTCAATTAAAATCTATAACCTACTTCCACTATCTATTAAAGCAATTAGTAATGAGAAAATGTTTAAAAGGGCTATAAAAAAATGGATAGTGGAGCTAGGTAGAAGTAAAATGGATTGTCTCATTCGCCCATACCAATGCTGAATCAACTGCTCCACAACTGTATGGCTTATGTTAGGTTTTTGTTGTTTTCATTGTGTGTTTTTTAATATAAATAATATAGATGTATATAAATACCTTGTTTTTAAAACTGTCTGAATATTTGTTAATTATGTTTGTTTTTTAAGTGAGTCTTCTTTGTTTATTCTCAAATGTAATAAAAAAAAAACTAAATTGTTAAGTGTCCTCGGCACGGGAAACCCCAGTGAGGTCACATTATTTTTATTATTAATTATAGTTTGTAAGCGAAAAAATATGAATAAATAAATAATAAATAAATAGACTAGATACCATGTAACTCCAGACTCTTGAGCTGTCAGTTTTCAGTGCGAATTGCAACTTTCTCTGACATTAATTGCTGACATAAAAAAATGTAAAACGGGGTTTAAAGGTACTAAAAAATACAAAAACTGGACTTGTGGGAAAATGCAAATCAGGGAGACGTAATTTTGGGATTTTTTTCATCTGTTTTGTTGTATTTCTTTTGTCAATATATAGACATTCACAAAAATGAAATAAAGTATCCCAAATAAATCAATATGATATTAATTTAATTTTATATGTTTTCTTCAGTTAGTCAACATTACATGTGATTATTATAAACATGTGTTACCTCTTTAGCTAGTTGTTTGTAGGTGTAGGCTAACTTGTACGCCTGGAACAGTATGGGAGGAACGGTGTGGGGCAGTCTCCGGGGACCCCCTTCGGACAGCAGCTTCTTTGCACTCTTCAAGATGAGATATTGCTGGTCGGGAGAGTCCGACTTGAAGTGGTGAATTAACCTGGTAAATTAGTGCAGTAATTTTTTTTAAAAACATTTGATCTTACAGCATGTATTTGTGGATATTCACAATGCTAATGTTAATGTCAGCAAAACTACAACATATTTATTTATTATATGCGCCTAGAGCGCTTTTACATGACTTTTACAGGTACAAAATTACAATTCAAGCGTTTCTTATTCGCCCATACCAATATTAAATAAACTGCTGCACAAGTGTATAGCTTATGTTAGGTTTTTGTTATTTTCATTGTGTGTTTTGTAATATAAATGATATAGATGTACATAAATACCTTGTTTTTAAAACTGTCTGAATATTTGTTAATTATCTTCGTTTTTTCAAGTTAGTCTTCTTTGATTATTCTCAAATGTAATTTAAAAAAAAGTATATTGTTAAGTGTCCTCGGCGCGGGAAACCCCAGTGAGGTCACATTATTTTTATTATTAATTATAAATTGTAAGCAAAAATATGAATAAATAAATAAATATAACAAGTCAAGTTTCGTAAATATGTATTAAATAAATAGAAATATATATATTGTTTTTAAGTATCGAATTACATAATGATTTATAGATAGACAAGCTGGACCCGGCAATGCTTTGCTATTGCTAAATTTGAGTACTTACTCGTATATATATTAAATGAACACAATCGAAAGTTTGATATCAATTATTGTATTTAGTTAAAATTAGATATACGTTGTCAGAGAATTTTGGTAAATGGGTATTTGAACATTGTTTTTCTGTCACTGTCTTGAAGATGCCTCCCCGATGCTATGCAAAAAAGAATCTGATTTGGATCCATAAAAAGCAAATGTTTTTTGTAAACATTCAAAAATGAACTTTTTTTATAAACAAAAAAACAACATCCTTCCATTTTTATGAGTGCATTCTCATCAAATGCGATTTTATTTGTACGTAACAGATTGTAGATTTTAAAAACTATAAATATGCCCATGGCAAAGCTTATGATTTTGCCGAAAAAGACACGTTAATCGGTCCAAACGTAGACTGGAATAATGTTCATCTATTTAGTACTTTGATACTTATCAGTCTCGTTAAATCAGGGACGTCCGGTGTGCCATATTGATCAATAATAGTAACAATAATTAAACTTTTATAGCTGGTAGCCTGGAGGGTGTTTGTGGACACCGTATGCTTCAACTAGGGAGCTGACATGGAATAATGATGATGATAAATAATATCTTAACTTAAAACTCGGGCAAAGGTTTTTAGGACTCAAAATATTCTATGTATTCCTGAACTTTGTAAAACCATGACCTGGATGCTGCGGATGCCCCAGAAATTTTCTTGCCCAAGCTGTCTCTTCGTCATACCTGCGGACTCTGGCCGTCCTAGAAAATTGTGATGACGATCTTTCGGCTTTATTGTGCGGAGCTAAGGGACGCGGGATTGACGTGGGAGGAGGTGAGAATGCTGGCTAGCAATAGGGTCTCCGGAAGGCATTTAGAAGCGGATGTGGAAAAGAAGAAGAATGTAAATACTAAACGCGGTTTCCCACCATGACTGAATTAGCCCTTTAAGGTAATCGGCCAGGAATAGTATCGAAAAATTATGTTTTATACTAAACTGAACAGTACCTGGCTAATAATCCTTGTTCTTCTAGGAAGTCTTCGGCGTCCTGAGGAGCAGCGGGTTGGTCTGGTTGGTCGGACACCAGGCAGGACAACATGCTCAGAACTGCGCTGACCTGAAGAAAGAAAATGTAATAATTTTTTTTACTATTTTTTTAATCTTTTTATTTAATATAATAAAAGGTTACAACATGTTAACAAAAAGAAATACATAATAAAGTGAAAGTACAGTAACAAAAAACGAAACGAAATACCGCACCAAAAAAGAAGCAACCTCTTGTGCTTGCTGTGGGATTACAATATTAATAATTTAAGTACAAAATGCACATATATTTCAAAAAATAAATGACGTCAGGAGCTTGCATAGCACTGACCCCCACCACTAAGGCATCAGCGAGAGTGACAGAAAAACTATATTCTAATCTATTCATCGAACCAGTCTCCCGCAGCTTATCCTCTCGAAGACCTAGGCTTGGAGGGTGAGAACCGACATACGGGGACCTGTCACAATATATCTGCTCGGGTCGCAGTGACGTCAGGAGTGAATAAAAACCTAATACAGAGGATAGACCTTACCTGGTCCTGCGTGGTGATGAGGGTGCCATTGTCCAGTACGCTAGTCAGCAGGTACACGGCGAGGGCCTTACGTCCGCAGTAGTCGAGGTACTGCAGCAGGTTGGCGTACTCCTTGAGACGAATCACCGTGAGGATGTCGGCGTAGTGGTCCACGGGAAGCTTCAGTAACCGTGTTAGCTCCTTGCAAACATTTGTGTTGTAGTCCACTCTGAAATCATAAATCACAGTCACATCTACGGTTCCCATCCGTATAAGACAAAGAGACTTGATTTAATAGTCCCATACTAAGCATAATATTGATAGAATTCATTACTTAAGTATACCTTGATAAAGAAGCTTGTATAGCTTTGAAACCGGTCAGTAGAAAAAAAAAGTGGTTAAAAACAAAGTTGTTTTATTTATTTTATTATGTAAATAAATCTATTTGCGATTAATAAAATAAAATAAATCTACATGTCGGCTATTGAAATAATTTTTCCAGTTTTCTATGTAGCCTGGAATACGTAATTTGAATGGTATTTAAAATAGGGTACCTACTTGGTGATTTGTAGTTTATTAAAGATGGCGATAGTGTTTTGCAGAACCTTGTCAATATAATCTTCTCGTGAGGGGTAACACTTGTGTGCGAGCCCAAGTAGGGCCACCTGTAGAGACACCATGTCTTCAGGGGGCATATCTTGCCTGCTCTGTGGACAAAAACTAGCACCATTCATTTATGTTCACCTACCCTAAAAGGAAAACTATATACGTGGTATATCCAAAATGTGCTGCTAGTATTATATTTCTTGCCATTGCAGTTTTGTGCACGTGTAACACTCGACCTATTGAGGAGTTGACGCCGTTATGAGTTAGTCGACTGTTGTGTATGCTTCATGGTGCTCGTTTGAAATGCCTAATAAAATTGAAAATTCTGCCGCTGTAAGATAAGGGGTATGTAACTCATTCTCTTAAGTGGTTATGTGCCATAAACGCATTAACGCGCTCTCCATTTCTGTGCTCAAAGGGCCGGCCATACAAAAATAGTGTGCATCTTTACGCGTTTTACGTGACGAGGTTAGGTATTCCGAAAGATTTTAGATTTCGAACAATCGGAGGCTTCCGTTAGAAGCTCGATGAAATACTAGGACACGAGGAATTATTCAAATTATTGACATGACATTGGTTCAAATGAGAGATAAGTTTCACGTTTAAAACGCGTTGATAATACAGGATTTTATACCCCCCCTGAGTCTGTCAAACATAGTCTGTTGTCGATCTATGATATTATTTTTGGTAATATCTAATGATATTATTTTTAAAATCTTGTTTTCTTCTACAGACTCAAAATGGAAGGAGAACATAAATGTATGATGGATACTATGTATGAAGATATAATGTATGAAATATATAATGATGAAGAATGTGAATGTATGTGGCAAGTGACAACCTGACATTTTGCAAAAAAATTGATTGCGGTTTTTCTGAGAAATGGCAGATAGTGTATTTATTTGGTTAATTTTTTATGACTCTTTTTTGACATATGTACTTTAAAATAATTATTTTGGGTTTTATCTTTGCAAAAAATTGCCTAAAATTTTGCAGCCTGCTGGGAACTGCTGTAGCATTTAAATGAATGTTATGATAATGTGCACGACGACGAATGAAGTAGGCGTCCATCTTTGATTAGTGATAAACTCGTTCACAATAATGGCTTTTTAAATATTAAAGGTAAAATACATAATTATAATAATAAAAATATGTTTATAGTTTTATTATATTTACGTATTTTTATTATTATAATTAAAATGCAGTTCCACCAAGAAATGTCAGTAGAAAAACTCAATCTATTAAAATAGATAATTCATTACCTGTGTAATAGAAGCAACTTGATCCGAGAACACATCAAACAGTTGTACGTCTGATGTGCCAGTTTCTGACCCTTCATCATTAACTACGACCATAGTTATGTTACCCTCGTTTCTCTGAAATAATGCATAAAAAAAGATAACAGACTTAACAAAATAATGTGATGTAAAATGATCGGATAGAAGGCAGCCAATCTATCAATGAGAGCACTGATGATATTCTTCAGATGTGAAAGTACGGGTTGGGCATAAATAAAACAGCTAAATTAATAAATTTTATTTTACCTGACTGAAAACGGCCAACCTATCGATGAGAGCGATGATGATATTCTTGATGTTGACTCCGGGTTGCAGCTCGGCACAAGACTTGAGGAACGGTTGAAGGGTTGCGAGATGGAACTCATCGGGAAACACCTAATATTGATCACATAATGTCATTTTTATTTCAATTACAGTAACCCTTTTTACGTTTTTCAGGGGAGCGAGAGGAAATGAAAAATGTATGGAAGAAGTAGAAATTACATGAAAATAAAATTAATTTGCTACGGTGTACATATACTTCCAGAAAAAAAAAACGTGATTGTTGGGGATTATCAGTATTTTTTTGACTATTTCCAATGATTTCACTAAAAATATTTTTATATTTTGTATTTTTTCAAAAAATATTATGCAATATGTTTTTTTATTTGATTTAAAAACAGCGTGTTAAAATTATTTTATGTGTAAAAAAAAATAACAAAAATTAAATTTTGAATTTGCATAAAATAACGTAAAATATTTTTTCCCCTAAATGTTGGGAAGTTTTATTTATACGGTATCACTTTTTTTTCTATGGCATCACTAAAAACAACTGTCATATACATAGCTGCAAAATTGTTTCACACTTTTATGAGAACTTTTTAAACCATCTTTTTTATAACTTTAAATATTTCTATTGTTGTGTTTTAAACATCGCAATTTATTGATATTATTATTATTGACCTACGCAGTGACAGCAGGCTTGAGAGAAATTCAAGGCATCACAACTTTCGGAATGTGCGACCCCGAGAGCGACGACGGCGGCGAGACACGGCCAACACCTACCCCTTGCTTCACAACGTGCGTACCTGGATTATGCACTCCATGAGGTACTCCTGTGCGATGGC
Organism: Micrasema longulum; assembly: GCF_059751315.1. NCBI lineage: Eukaryota > Metazoa > Arthropoda > Insecta > Trichoptera > Brachycentridae > Micrasema > Micrasema longulum. The sequence continues at coordinate 252,663 of NW_028279371.1, read as the reverse complement.
GTCTCGACACGACACAGCCTGCTCCAGAATACCGGGAAGTATCAGCTTCTTGTACTGCGGAAGGCCGGCACTCTCCAGTTGTGACAGCCTGACCAGATTGGTCCCGACCAATATACGGAGTTCCTCTCTCTCTCGCTCCCGCCTCTCTTTATCTCTGTAAAAAGTCTTCTGGTTAGCCTATGAATATTTTCAACACCTTTTTATTTAAATTGAAAGCGAAATAAAAAATTCAACTCTAATCTATATTATAAAATAGAGAAACACCTGGAGTGTCCTTGATGTTGCATTCGTACCCACAGTTTGTTCATTTCAGCAAAGTTCATCAGCACAAAATCAATGGCATCCTTTATCTAAAAAAATAAACAAATTATCCAATCAAATTAATAAAAATCTGTTTTAGTTTTGCAAAAATCCTGAACGCAGTTTGAAAATAGTGATTATTATTCTTTCAATCAGATGCCCGTCTGACGCTTCTATTCCACACGAATAATGCAAAAGGTCCATTCTTTGTACGATTTCTTCTAGTATTATCTTTTATTTGGTGTTCCGGGCCTCTTACTTACGCAGCAATTAGTCCCCCGTAACCCCAAACATGAAGAAAAGATAGTGAAATAAAGGATTAAGTCAAAATGTTTCAAATGTGAATTGAAAAATTTAAAAGATGACGCGATGTTCAGCGGTAATAATAATTATTATCTCATATTTATCTCTCTGACAAAATTTAAAAGTGACTGATAATTATATTTTTAAATATCTTTAAATTTAAAATTTACATTTTCGAATATAATTCATAGTATAAGGAATATTTATTATATTACTAACAAACTTTAAATTTTTGCATTGCGAAAATAACTATGTTGCATCCTCAATAAAACATGTTTATAATTACATATTTAAATAGTTTGTAAACCCTTCCAGATTATTACACTTAATGAAACATCTCTGTGTTCAGGCAGATGAAGAATATAGTTCTGCGTGTATTCCTACTTGGATCTTTTAAAAATCCCAGTCTACACAAATACATGGATGGCAGAAATCATCATTCATAGGATGATTTGCTAATAAAGAAAAATAGAAAAATTTGTTCTGGGTGTGAAATAGAACCAAAACCTCGGACGAGTATTTTTGACGCAACAGTTGCTTGCTCTCAGGTAAAAATCCTGAATAAGGAAATCGAGTGGAGATAAGTCTGCCTAGTTGTTTAGTGATTGGCGCGTTACCAGGCAGGGCTGACAGGAAATATTGATTTGAAAGATTGTTCAAACTGCGATATTTAATTGTTCCTGGACTGGCGCCTGAAACGTAAGACTGATCACTTTACTTTCATGTAACAGATTACCAAAATACAATGCATTCAGTTTAACAGTGCAGTGCCCTATGCACCACAGGATCCAGAAATGAGAATGATGATAATGAATGAAACAAAAAAGGGTTTAAATTTGCAGAAAAGGAGATCATTATGCGGTTTGATAATTTACTTTAGATTTTTTTTTTTTTAATAAAGAAATATTTGTGTTCTTATGATTTATCTATATATTTCAATTTGGAAGCCATTTACAACGAGTTGTAAATAACTCACTATAAAATATAAAATGGAAATCAAGTTGTGGCAGAGTGGGGTTTGCCCTCTGATCTGTGAATCCGAGACACTAGCCACTGGACCACGACCCGGTTCGGTTGAATGTTGTAAATCCTTACAGTTCCTTCGGCATCATTTTCAGCCTCTGTGACATCAGGGAGGACATTCCTGGTGCACTGCAGCAGGTAGTTCCTCAGAAACAGTCCTCGGAGCGGGTGCTGGACTCCCCGACACATCTCGACCAGATCCTGGAAGAGTAATAATCATTTTAACTATAGACCAGGTAATATAATGATGATATATTAAAAGAATACTTGTTTCATTCTAAAATTACACTTTTTAACAACCATGGTATTTATTTTGTATGAAAAAATTATGTGTAATATACAGAAATAAACTTAACGGTTAAAAAAATAAAGTAAAATATTTACAATACTTCCATATATATGTATGCAAGAGGTAAACTACGGTGGCTCTAGATATTATTAAATTGATTTATTAATATGTTAAAACTTTTCGTCCTCTAATGCGAGATGAATAGCATTAACTTTTTTTTTTTCCAATGACAATAATTTTTATTTTTGTAATGTTGAAAGATCATAAAATAGAATTACAGTAGTCTCGCTAATCCAAACACGCGTAATTCGAACGTCCGGTTAATCCGAACATGCCCCGGAACGAAATAATTAGTTTTTTAATGTGACAAAAATACGCATTTCTTAATAAGTGCATGTTGTCAAATCAATTAAAAAACAAATCAAATATTTATTAAATACAGTACACTTTTTTTATTTAATACTTAGGTTTAACAGCATAATTAGGCTAGCAAAACAATGTAAAAACTTAGGCTAAAACATTAGTTAAAAAATTGTATTCTGTACTATTTACATAATATATGCAACTATTATAATACAAGAGACTCATTCTTTCGCTTCCAACCGCGTTATCACGGTTATTTCGGCTAATCCGAACAATCAGCTAATATGAACAAAGTCCGGTCCCAATTAGTTCGGATCGGAACTGTACTGTAGTTATTTCCTGAAAAAACTGAACTGAACTTTACTGTTGGTTTATCAAAAATGTTAACTAATTTTGTATGACAATAAATTCATGACAATTATTTTATTTTATTTTATTTCATTGGAAAGCCAACAGACATTTATAAATTTATAAGATACAATTATACCATAAATACATATCATAAAGTCAAATTAGAGGCTTCCACATAATATTGTTATTGTAAATGTTGTCACATAAAAATTATACATAACATAAAATAACTAATCATACAAAACCTATAGTATTACTAGAAATGTAAATGTTAATGTAATACATATTATTCGAAATATATCTACTTTTGAATATTGGTCACACGGTTGCACATTATAATATATAATACAACTATAGTTGACCATACAGTGTACATTTATAATGTGCCTACATACAGAACTGCACATAACCTGCATAATATAGGCTGCGGATTCAAGGCGCAACATCATAACTTGAATATTTTTGGAAATTTCACTTTTAAAGGAAGTTAAAGATATGTTATTAATATCAATACAATTTAATTTCTGATTACACATATTGCAGGTTCGATTTACAAATGAATTTTGAAAAGATTTAGTGGAACATTTAGAAATTTTAAAAAGAGATCAGTTTCTGGTCTGCGTTACTTAATTAATTAAAAGCTATTGGTGGTATTTAATTACATTTAATTATTTAAAAAACTAGTTTTTTTATTTTTTCTTAGAAATCTATTCAGAATTCTTGTTTAGTTTTCTGATCCATGTGAAAAAATATCCATAAGAATAAAAGTATTTGAATCACAAGAGAGCAGAAACCCACCTTGAGTAAGTCCCTCTTTAGACTGTTATTTGTCTTAATATAAACAAGGCCTACAGTGATGAGAAGGTATAGCCGAGGCACAATGTTCCCCGCGTGCTGAACAAGCTCATAGAGGTCCGCTACTCTCCGGCCTTTCTGAAATTCCTCCAGAAGGTACAACTCCAAGTGGCGTAACTCGTCGGTTATGGCCATGTCTGTTTAATGCCACTAAGGAAAATGCATGGAAATATTGACAAAGTTATTTATTTCACTATTGTAGTCAGAATGAGGAGCTCAGCATTATTTTATTTATTTTTGAGTAGACTATAAAACGAAGACAACAAAATAATATATTTTAACCCTCCCTCTCTCTCCGGTGATGTGTAGCTAGTACACATTGTGTCTAATAACTATAATATCTTTATAAATATTGGGTTTAGATTTTCAGTATTACTCCATTACACATTTACGTATCGACTGAAATAATTTGTTATTAAATAATAAGTACTTATTAGGCATAAAAAAAAGAATTTTATCGTAAATCGAGGATAAATTACAAATATCATCTAAAGTATACTCTCAGTCAGTCATGTCGTCCAGTACTATATATCTACTTAGTAGCTCTCGGGAAGTTGCCGCTGGTGCACGTTTCGCCCGAGTCGTTAGCGATACCCAATGGTTTTTTCATGTTTTCAGCAGTTAGATTTGAAATATTATCACCTTTGAATTAATTTATGGTTAATTAAAAAAAAAAAAAACAATTTTTCCCTCTTTAAGCTTCTTATTTTTTTAATGTGTAGTGTTACAGCACCGTAACGCGCGGGTGTATTTAGGACAGTAAGGGAAAGGTTAAATATTGTATTATAATCACTGATATTTTTTCAGTTTTGGAATTTTATTACTTCGGCCATGATGTCACTAGTTCTCTTTGGTTGAGTTGTCCTGATTGGTGGGTTGGCTTCCCGGAAATCGGAAATCTATCACAACACTATATCATTGGTTGATTTAGAAGAACTTGTAATGTCATTTAAAGTAGTTCCTTTTTATGAATTTTTTCACATTTTAGAGAAATTTTAAAGTACAATTAAATGCTCAGAAAACATTTTTTAGATCCAATTCCTCATAGCACTGAACTTCCTCATTACTTTACAGGTTGTTTAACCCATGAGATAATGTAGACTGTAAATATTAGATTAATATTACAAATGAAAAGTTAATGAATATAAAGCAGTTTACCCTCAGAGTAATAATGCGCCAAGCTATAGAGAAGCCCTATCGCTATGTTTCATAGAACGGAAGCGTTGATGTTTAGCGACCACTTCACTCTGCTTTTTCACATTTTTATAATTATAATTAAAAATGCAGTTCCACCAAGAAATGTCAGTAGAAAAACCCAATATATTAATTCTTTACTATGTATTTGTAAGTAAATAAACCATAGAGAATAATGGAATGAAAATTGGTAAAGGATACATAGCTCATAGTAGCTTTTGGGAGAGAGCATCGATGTCCTTAGCTCGCCGAGCATTGTAGAGGCGTGTTTCAGTGCCTCTGTAAGCTTTGATTTGTCCAAACATCTTTTCATCTGGAGTGCCTGGAAAATAAACATGCGCCGTTACTTAGGAAAAAAAAGAGTGAATAAATAAATAATGGAAAGATGATCAGTCTTACGCTTCAGGTGCCAGTCGAGGGACTATACACCATTTTAACCAGGGTTAAAACACCGTTTTTTAAATAAATATTTCACATCAACCATTAGAACCCGAGACTCACTTCACCACAAGGCCGACGAAAATAATTTGATAGATTATTTATATCTGTTAAACTACACAATGTCAATGACAAAATGAAAAAGTACATCATTTTTAACTTTACATTTTACATTACTGTACATATTTTATTTGTACGAAATATTCCCGATCAGCAAAAGTGATGGTATGAGGGGATATAATATCTTCTGACACAATAGTTTTAATAAAAAGTCGACAAATTAACATCACATATCACTCGTCACACGGGCTGTAAGAATTGTTTTATTTAGGTGTTTTTTAAGTACTTTGTATATTGTTTAGTGTTTTGTATATTTTTTAGGTCATCAAATTTATTGCTGTATACACGAAACTGCTTCTTTTTCTGTTCGTCCTTTCTTCTCTGTCGTTCCTAAGTTCTGAGGGTCGTGATCATTGGAACTCTCACCAGCCATTCCATTGACGAAGCGTCTCCACTCTTCACGGCACTGCGCCCTCTCCACAGCTCCATATAGGGTCGCCCGTGAGGTTGTTTTCACCTAGTCGATCCATCGAGCTGCAGCTCTGCCTCTGTTTCTTCATCCTGGCACATTGCCCGTGATTATTTTCTCCAGATTTTCTGGGTCACGTCTAGCTATGTGTCCGAAAAACTGCAGCATACATTGGCAGCATATGGCCGATAAGCGAACTTTTATGTTGAGTTCCTCCAGTATGGAGACATTTGTTCTTCTGGCTGTCCATGGTATTCTCAGCATTCGACGCCAACACCACATCTCGAAGGCGTCTATTCTTTCCTGCTCACTTAGTCCTAGGTTGTACGCAAGTTAAATTATTTGAAGATCTTATATTTATTTTATAAATTTAAATGAAAAAATTGAAGAACAGAAGTGATAATTAGTGACAGTAAAAATTGCCCAATAATATGATAATATAGATATTAGAAACTAGAACACCGATATGAAAACACAACAAATTTTGCAATTTTTCAATATTGGTTTTATTGTGATCCAACAGGAATCTTGTTCAAATATTGAAATTGCTCTGTTGACAGTATGGCGTAAACATTGGACCTGTCACATTACACAAATGATCAAATTACAAATACATATAATAATAAATGACACATTCGTTTGAAATTATGAACAATCAAATGATACCTGAACTTTGACGACACTGAGAGACTCGTCGAGCAGTTTTTCTTGCTCCTCCATAGGTGATGATTGATTCGTCATTGGCTGAAATACACGTAAAACACAAATAAATTGATAAAATGTCGACTAAATACAGTTTGATATGCCAAATAATTAGTAATTAAAGTCATTATCACAAACTGACGGCGAGCCAATCCCCAAATAAAGTAGTCATCGTTGATCGTGTTATCCGCTAGATGACAGAAAGTGCTACGCTGTTATGAGTTAAGCCGCGGAAAAAAATAAGTCAATGTTGTTTTAACAAGTCTGCAAAATTACCTTGAAACGTGTAGTATTTTTTTACCGCAACAATAATTCGCTGATAAGGCGGATATTTCTAAAACAAATAAATGTAGGCTGCACGACGCTCGCTCCGGTAACAGTTTTTGACAACTCGATAAAAGCGAAATAAATTTGTGCATTTATGGTATTTTGTGAATTATATAAACAGCTCTGTTTTTTGCGGGTAGATACTAAAAAAATAATTTTAAAAATGTTATTTTACAAGACAATTTATTGTTATAGCCATGAAATTAATACATTATAATTGTTTATATTTAATAATTAAGTTTTTTGTTTACTCACCAAGATCCTAATTGATATTTAATAAATTTTCAAAGAATCCAATTAAATTTTAGATAGCAACACTCTCTACAACAGAAACAAAGTTTGACAGCTCAATGAAAGCAAATTTTACCACCTGTCAAGCTGTCAAATATTGTTCATTTCACCATATTTTATTGTGACTAATAATTTATTCCATAGCTTACACGATATCTTTGAGGTTTTATCAAAATACAATAGTTACGAGTGACCGTCAGGCCTGTGGTCCGTGCTCATCTGAGGCTGCAATAAATTAAATATATGTTTTTCTGAGGTCGTAGTTCAATTGGCATCTAATGTTTCGGGTCAATTGTCAAGTGACATTTACATTACGATGAATGAAAACAATGAATCCAGACCGTCACTGAGCAACTATTTCGGAGATACAAATATATCTTCGTCCGCTGCGTTCTTCGATGAAATAACAGACAGACGAGACGTGCCCATAACTCCAATCAACAACACACTGGCTAATATCGGAGTCTTGGCGGAAGGTTGTTATAATGCACTGAATAATTGCGTTTCTTACATAATCTTACATTATGCGGTGATGACAGTTATTAACTTCTTCTGAATGTTTGTAGGTATTATTAGGCTTCTAGTCTAAAGTAGGAATATATTTGGATGGTAAATAGGTAGATGCCTACTCTTCTATGAAGTACTTTCTAGATTTTGAAAATAATGATTTTTCTGGTATTTTGAATTTAGAACTAGATGTGTCTGTCATTCATTTTTTGCGCCGAAGAATGTTTTGTTTTTTTGACAGCGATAATCTTTATGAATATTATTATGTTGGTACCTATATAAATATTTTAAATAACTTTTATAACTGTATGAAAAATAAGAGTGAGTTTATATTATTTTAATCAATATACGTGTTTCTAAGGTGTTGTTATTAAGTTTTGTTATGAGATCAATTTTACATCTCCAACTGTATCACTTAAATATTTGTGCAGAGAGTGAAAATCATTGAAATATTAAAGTATAATGTAAAGCGAACTCTCTCTCTAAACAGGAGTTTTCACTCTATTAGAGAGGTCATTTTTAATTATGTATGCACAAATCATTTGTAATTTTAAACTTATTTTGTCATCAATTAAAAAATAAAATCGGTGCGCCCTATAGAGCAAAATATTTTAAAACGTAGTAAAAACGAAAATGCATCCATAGTTACTAAGTTTGTTTATTTTTACCAGGGCTGGTATTCCAAATAGAATCAAATTTGAATACACCGGACTGTGTCCAAAAATCCCCCCGCTTTGCCCCACTTTCGCCGCGCGCATGCGTGAAGTCGCCGCGTGTTGTTGCCAGATCGTGAAAAATATAATCAAAAAAACAAAACTATAATCATTACAGCCAGATAATTATATTTAAAAAAAAAGCAATTTGTTAATTTCTCTAAAATTTTATTTTACACGCGAAAACATTGATTGACACAAAAGAGTAGATAAGTAAACGGTCATTTAATAAGAGTAATTTAATTGATGAACTTTGAACTTAAAAAAAAAACAAATTATATTTTACATGAAAACTGATATTTTTATGTTGTGTTATATAATATTTGATGTTTTTGATGAAGATAATGTCGGCCAAATGTCCACCACGGCGTCGTTTAATCCGAGAGGTCCAATTTTAATTAGTTCTCTTATTAGATTAGCAAAGTAGTGTAAAAAAATTTGACTACGCTGGCAACACTAACAAAGTGTCCATTTTGTTTTCTTTGACAATCTGACAGATGAAAAAATAATTCAATTTTTTAGTAATGCATTCGCTACTTGCACATGCATTTGCTACTTGCACATGCATTTGCTACTTACACATGATCCTAGCAGTATTTCTACACTTTAAAACGATATAACACGACACAGTTGAATTCAAATCGGGAGTTGCGTACTGAGCGACGTCTACAAAGAAACTAATGGGCCAAAACGTAAAACTACTCATTCAAGAGCAGTTTAGTCAAAATGTAAAACTACTCCGCCTTCTGTTTGATGTGCGTATGCAGTTTCTGGACTATTCTTAATTCTATGGTTATATTTGTAGACAGCTTGAATTTTTTTCGGAAATGAAAAAACCGAAGAAAACGGATCCTTAAGACCACATTAATGTTATAATTGTAAATCATTGTGTTTGGTTTCACGTGTTCCAATTTTTTTGACGTTTAATTATCAGTTTGATTATATATGGAGCAAAGTGTTGTCGCATGCAAAAAATAAAAATCCACAGATTAACCATTCTCTAAAGGGTAGAGAAGATTAAAATACCATCCCAGACATCACATGGAACATATAATTGGTAATGAATTCTCATTTTAATTTTTTCAGTAAATGACAAACCTCAAGGACCAAATTCAAATAACCAGGACCCTGCTGTGTGTAAAATCTTTGTGGACCAGTCCAGCGCAAACCAGCCAATATCCTTCACCTCGGAGTGCAAGGAAGATAAGATAGCTGCTCCTCTATTTGATATTCCCAGGACCATGACTACCGGGGTGAATCAGCTTCCAGATCCTTCCACTTTCTTTGACAACATCGGTCCCGCTGCCTCAATGAACTTATCTGGCTCCAACCAAAATATTACTGAGGGTTTTGGATCTTCGGTTGATCTTAGTTTGGAAAAAATCACATTATCGGTTTGTTTATTTTAAACATTTTATAACAGCTCCACCTTTAATTTTATTCCATAACTTCTGATCGATACTTTGAGCAATAATCATTAAACCCCTTTTTACATGATGGATATGTTCCACGTAGTACCGTGAAATAAAAAAATCTTCTAATAAAATATATACTAAAATATGACAGCGGTGGATAGGATTCCTCGCATAAAATTCAAATCTAATTTCAAACAAACAAACCATCATGCCGTTTCCCCATAAGGGCAGACAGAGATGATGGAATGCCAAATCACTCTTTTACATACAGACCTAGCTACCTCTATATTTATACATCTCATTCACGCATCGGTTATTCCGGCTTTTGAAATGTCCGTCTTCAAGTATTTGTTGTATTTGGTCATCCCATGTCTTTCGCTCTTCCTCGTTTTCTGCATCCATCAACATTCGCATCATAAATCTTTTTAGCCATTCCTTCGCCGTCCGTTCGCTCTACATGTCCAAACCAACACAGAACTCCTTTTTTGATTTTATCGATAATGCTTATTTCTTTAATCTCGGCATTAGTACACCTATTGTACAAAGTTTTACCACACATTTGCGTACTTTCATCCTTGTTTTTCCAATTCTCAGGACTCCATTGTGAATTGCTAATTTTGCCTCCTACAATAAAGATTTATTTGTTATCTGTTGATTTTATTAAAAAAGACAACATGACACCAAAGTACTTTTTTAAAATTACTCGCTGTCACTGTCCTGTGAATTTTCAAAACATATTTTATATTTTACCATAAACTTGACTTTTTAATATTTTTTGGGTTATTTGCATGTTTTTATTTATTTAATTTTTTTATTTTTTATTTTATTTTATTTCATTGGAAAGCCAACAGACATTTATACATTTATAAGAATCAATTATACCATAAATACATATGATAAAGTCCAATTAGAGGCTTCCACATAATATTGTTATTGTAAATGTTGTCACATAAAAATTATACATAACATAAAATAACTAATCATACAAAACTTATAATATTACTAGAAATGTCAATGAATATTGGTCACACAGTTGCACATTACAATAAATAATACAACTATAGTTGACCATACAGTGTTCATTTATTATGTGCCTACATACAGAACTGCACATAACCTGCATAATATAGGCTGCGGATTCAAGGCGCAACATCATAACTTGAATTATTTTTAACAAATGTAAAGTAAAGAGTTCTAAGAGTGCGCGCATGATTGAATTCTCTCCCTATACGGAAGAGGAAACCTAACATTTGGTATGATTTTTTCACAATTGAGTTGACATGTGCCTCAAACGTTAACTTATTGTCAAGTAGAACCCCGAGATCCCGCATCTCATTAACTTTAGTAAGTACTTGATAGTCAAGGCAATAATTATGGATGATTTTAAAGTTGTTCCTTGAAAATGTGAGCACAGAGCATTTTTTAATATTCAATTTTAGTAAGTTTTGTTTACAATATAAATTTAATCTATCGAGATCTTCTTGGAGTTTGAAACAGTCTAAATTAGATTTTATTTTAAATATATTTTCATGTTATCAGCAAAAAGTAAAAAAATTGCAAATTTAAAGCACTTACTAATGTCATTGATAAAAATTATAAATAGTAATGTTAATCTAATAAGTGTCCTGATAAAACCGGTAAACATAGAAGCGTCCCATATTGGCTTCAATCAATTTCTTTTCACGTTCCCAACCATGTCACTAGGGCACCGATTACAATGGGAAGTTAACAGAGTTATCTTCGACGGTCTATAAAGAAAAATCGATATTTGTGTACAAAAATGAGTATATTTGCGTGAACATTTAAAATATCTTTATCACTAACCTATAATTGAACATGTTTAAAAGAAAAAAATGTATGCATATTCTGCTTTTCATACAGAAAACTTAATTCTAATTTGTAGATAAATGTTAACTACGATATTGCAGAGGAGACCACAAAAAAAACATGAATCAATATCCATTTTGCTTATAGGAATCTCAGCCCAGTGGTGGTGAAGCTGATAGAAGAAGAGACGCGTGGATACCGACGGATCAGGCTAAGAAAATACTGTTTCAGGTAAATGAATCTATATGATATTTCTATTTCTATATCGGGGATCTAACGGACTTAACTTTTTCAACATCCACAGATACTTGAGAGTTATAATTTTCTAGAGAAGCCCTTAAGCTCTATTGCATAGAGCAAAAGCATTCCAAATTTTTGGTTTGGTTTTTAATTTATCAACAAACGTGTAACGGACGGTTTCGGTTAGCATTTGCAATTCTCAACCCAAGTACTAACGGCCCGTTTTATTGCTGTAATCTGTATCTAACTTCGTGGTCAATAATCATAGAATGGTTTTTCTCCGTATGGGCGACACTATTAGGTTATTACTCTACAGCGGATACGGATGCAGACTTCAGGTCTTGACATCTGCAGATGTTTTTAGGAAAATTAAAGAAAATGAAGTACCAACGAAATGCAAAGAAAAATGTATATTTTTAATAGGTATATAAAAATGACAAAGGCAAATTGTGTATAAAATTTCTCGCTATGTTGTCTGCTTTTTCAAATCTTGAAGAGAAGTTAAGGACAAATTCAATTTAATGTTTGAAATGTCTTTTTTATTTTCTTCCTCGGAGATTATCAACTGAGAAAACTCTTCGGCATGAATTGATTCCAGTTGATTTTTTTAATGAACTCGTGCCCCAACCCATGCGGGAATATATTTATTAGTATGTTTTCCATCAACGTGCTCTCCGTTCATTCATAGCATCTTCACTGTAGTTTAGTTTAATACATTCTTTGATTTGATTTGAATCACTTATAAACGTCAATAAATTACAACCATATAATACAATTCAACGATTATTAGTAAATTAAACATAAAAAACAAATAAATTAAAATCAACAAACTAAAATCAATAAACACGAATCTAATGCCAAGCTGTCTTGTCCCGCAAATTTTCTTCGACTCTCCATTAGCTATTTGCAAACAGCCTGTGCTTGACAAAAGCTTTAAAATTCTTTCTTGGCAAAGCCTGAATTTCAAGAGGTACCTTGTTGTAGAATCGCATGCAGTTTGAGGCAAAAGAATTGCCATTTTTTTGCAGTCTAGTAGTGGGCACAGCCAGTAAATCTTTATTTCTTGTGTTTCACAAATTTCGCAAGAAACTTTGGCATCTTTATTCCCCCGATTGAACGCAAACAGAAGGATGTGTCGAAAATGCTCACTATCCTCTACTTGACATTCCATTTTGAAGGCTTGTAATCAAATAAAATTTAATATGAAAAGTAAAAGCAAACACAATATCTTGTTGAGTGGAGATTTTTCGTTTGAATAACATATAAACCTTTACCATTTTTTTTAAACTTTTGGTGCTTATGTCAGCACAGGTAAAATAAAAATATATATTAAATAATAAAGTGCATCATTTAACAATAAAATTAAGTGACGTTTGTTTATGTGTCTGCTGCTAGCCTATTTGTGTACTTAATAATAATAAAATAGGTATCAAATCCATCCGATCTGAAATATCAACACAATAACAGTTAATAGTAGTTTTACACGCGTGACCTAAACAATAAATATGAAACAAAAATATTTTAATTTCCATCCTTTGTTTGGCAGATAAATATTAGATTATGTCAAGTAATGATAACCACAAAATATAATTATACCCATGTAAATATTTCTAAATACCATAAAGTAAGGATCATGGTTTACATTATATTGCCATAGTTGAAAAAAAAAAAACAAACTGACGTACCTACCTATTAAGTTTATAATTTTTTGCTCTTTAAATCCGTAATACGGGTGGTATTTTTTAATTTTCTAACCATGTTTCTATTTTCCATTTGTTTGTTTGAAAATCAGTATTAATTTGTTTTTAAAAAAAAATTTTTTGTATTACTTTTTTATTGCAGTTACTTACAATACACACGACTTTTTTCGTATTCACGTCCCGGCTTTCTAGAAATAAAGTCCGTATTAGAACGTGACTTCTGTTTTTCATCTAATATTATTAGTTTTAGTAAAATAAAAATTTAAAACATTTGAAAATATTCTAGAATGTAACTAACTTGAAGTTTTTATACAATGTAGGTATCGTTTTTTGCTTATGTTCATATTGGTATTCCTTTCTATTTGTGTGGTTTTTAATTTTAATTTGTAAATCTATGTAACTTGTTTTTGGCCAATGTTATTAAATTTTGGTAGAAGGCTTTTTCTTATAAAGGAAAAAAAAAGTACCTAGCATACCCAAAGCATGGATATTTCTCCCGAAAAACGGAGTTTGTCTTTGAATAAATTTCTGTGTCTATTATCTATGGTAATCCAGAAATTAATGATTCATTCGATTATTTCATTCATTCAATTACTAATCATTCGATTAGTAAATTTAGTCGATTATTTTCATCTCTAATTTTATTTATTTATTATCATTATATTACGTACACAAAATTATAATTTATATAAAGTTGCTTTGACTGTCTAACTATGGTTATTTACCCCGTTCTAAGACAGTAAAAAAAAAAAAAAAACAGTTATCAATATATAGAAACAGTTATAAAGATACAGGACAAAGTGAAAAACAAAGTAATAAATGGAGTAAAAACATGGTAAAAAATGTAGTAAAATGTAATAAAAACATAGTAAAATTGTAGTAAAAACATAGTAAAATTGTAGTAAAAACATAATAAAAATGTAGTAAAAAAAACGTAGCAAAAAAAACGTAGCAAAAAAAAATAATAAAAAAAACAAAGTAATAAATGCAGTGAAAACATAGTAAAAACCATTAAAATATATAAATATGTCTATAAAAATATTTTGATAAATATATATCAGTAAAATGCGAAATAAAAACAGAATACATAGTAAGAAACATATTTAAAGTCATAATAAAAAAATTTAGCCCCATACTTAGCTTTAGTTTTTAATAATTGTGTTGACGAAGGTGTCTTTCCTAATTTTATGAAACATAGTAAAGTAGTACCCCTTTTTAAATCGGGGGATAAAAAAGACCCCAGTAATTTTAGACCAGTTTCGGTATTACCCACGCTCGGCAAGGTTTTTGAGAAAATTTTGCTTAATAAATTTTTATGACGGACAATAAATTCAAAATTTTCATTAAAAGCGTACTTCAAAAAGAGGCCTATTATAGACTCAATGAGTACACGGAAGATAGCAGTATATGGAACTAATAGTATTATTTTATTTGTGTTAGTTTATTTTTGGAATTCGTAGTTATTTATTGAAACCTGACTATCTCTTTGTGCTGTTTTGTTTATTTATTTATATATTGACTTTCAATAAGCGTATAAATTATACCTATATTGAAGAAAAAATAAAAACTCAAACTAATTGATATTGTATTATGTTATAATTTCTTATAGGCACAAACTTCACCTGCGGGATCATTCTTTCCTGAAAGAGATGTTTTAACTATGCCCGGTGTTGTCTTGGAAGAAGATCTAGTAAGTACCTGCTTACTCATTGTCTATGTCGATATTGATTTATTTTGTACAAGAATATACAAGCATCGGTGCACTGCAAAAACCTCAATTGAAAAACGTAACGCTTAGTATTGTATTTTATTTTCCATTCTTTTTATAATGTAACTTATTCCCAAAAATATATTTTATTCTTAATGTTGTTAAATATTTGTTTATAACCACTTACCGACTTTTCAATGTCTACCGGTTTCGAGACGTACCCGTCTCTTCGCCAGGAGACTAATCAAACCAATATGCAAAACCCACTGTACACCTACACCATAGTTGTTGTACAAAAATATAAAACCAACACGACATGCATTTTGATAAGCACATGCACTGATTAGGACAAACATGCACTGATTATATTATAAAAATATTTTATGTTGTTTGAGAAATAGTTTTTAAAAAAGGGAGGGGATGAAGGGAGGAGCTTGATTTTAATATAGTGGTTGCATACAAATATTTAATAATATTTAGTTAAGTTTTTGACCACAAGGTTACGCTTTAAATATTAATCACATATATTTTATTTATCTCAAATATATGTACTTAAAATATACAAACCATCAGTGGCGAACGGTGATTTTTTTTAAAGGTAAGCTACAAAAATTGTTTATAAATTTGATCCTTCATTATAGGTATGTCAAATTATTATAGATAACTTGTAAAGGGCCATTTTTGTAATATAATACCTCAAGGGCGCTTTACAAAGTGATTATATAAAGAAATAAATTTAATTTTAACTTTTTTAATTTGTAATTTAAGAAAAACAATGTATTTTGTCATCACATACAAATTGCTACTTTTTCTGTTGTTCTATGAACATCAACTCTCTGTCTGCTTCAGCTGTTGACAACACAAAATTATTACCAACAATTTTTTCAAATCAACTCAAATAACAATTATTATTAACTTTGAGATATATGTAGCTATTTCTACACTGGTACAAAAATTTATGTCATTTTAAGATATGTTTCATTGATACAATTGATTTTGCATATAAAGTATGAAAATAACGCGTTGTTTGTTACATAACAACAATTATTTTTTATAAATTGCTTAAAAAAATGCACAACTTGAAAATCGCACAAAAAGAGGTTTGAGCGCAGTGAAAAAATATCCATTAGTAGAAAACTATAAAAATGACCTATAAAATTCTTATACAATATGTAAATATTTTCTGTAATGCAGTGAAAGTAATAGAGTTAAATTAAAATCATGATATATATGAAATTGTACATTTTAATAGACTCATTCACTAACTTTTTCCTCACTGAGCATCCAAAAATTACACATGATCTGGGGGGACCAAACGGCCCCAGCGCCTACGCCTACTTGTATATATATACAGCGTCACGAGAATAAAAAGTTAGAGGTTTTTGTAATTGTGCAATAATTTATTCATGTTTTCACGTACACACGTTTTACTCATTTGTGTCTTTTATTTATTGTTGTTAGTTTGCCGAATGCTAATGTACATAAAGTGCAATTGACCCTTCTATTATCTACTTCTTTTTTTTGTTTTAAAATTAAACGATTAGAAATTTTTTAAACAAAAACAAGAAAATGCTTCTTTCTGTTATTTTCACGATTACAAAAAATATTGGGCAAATAGCTTTAATAATAAACGAGTTATCGAATTAAACGGCTCATCGGTCTATGGGGGATTCGAATCCCCTCTTCGGTCCGGCTAGGTTAACAAAAAAACGTTCCCTTCTAAAAATTTTTTTCCTTCTGTATTGCAACAAATTTAAATCAAATAGATAAATATATTGATTGCATTGTCATTGGTTAGCTTGTATGATTAAAAATCGATGTATCAAGATGGTCGTTCGTACTTTAATGCATATTAAACGAGCGGATGATGGTAAAAATAATTATCTTTGAGGTTAACATCATGTTCATAATGGGCCTTACTCATAAACTTGGTATAAAGTTACGCCTAGGCATAGTGGTAGAATACAGATGGGAATACCATCATTATTATAGTAGTAGAATAAGGATGGTATCCCCACACTTATTCTACCACTATGCCTAGGTGTAACTTTATACAAGGTTTCTAAATAAGGCCCATTATCTTAGCAAAGTTATGATGTATTTTTGAGGTTATGGGTGTTCCTTTCAGGGCGACGTATTGTACGACGTGGTGTCTCACTATCTGGGGGAAGGAGAGGCCGTACAGCGTGGACAGCTTGGCTGCGAACACGTGTCGCAGGACGAGCGTGGATTGCGCGAGCTGATCCAGGCCGGCTGCTTCAGGGCGGCCGTCAACCTCACCTCCCGGCTCCTGACCATATACGGACAAGGTAGTCAGCTCAACAAGCACTCCCTCCATATAGCGTATGGTTCAAAAGCGATTTTCGCGATACTTATATCTTTAAAAAAATAATGATTATGCATTCTTGTAATCCATCATTATTTCTAGCAGGAATGCTGGATTACAACACCCTCAAATCTCGTAGTAAATTTTTCTCGGGAAACAACTCGAACCTGGGTGTTTTGTGCTGTTATTGATCTCAATTATTGGGCCTCCTGAGCCCCAATTATAATGGGAAGTTGACATTTATCTTCAATTTTATCTGTAAAGTAAAATTAAGTTTTCTGTATGAAAAGCAGAATATTCATACATTTTTTTTTTTTTAAACATGTTCAATTATACGTTACTGATGAAGATACTTTAAATGTCCATGCAAATGTACTCATTTTTGTACACAAATATAAACTTTTCTTTATAGACAGTCGAAGAAAACTCTGTTAACTCCCATTGTAATCGTGGCCCTGGCCTGTTATGGCGCAAAAAAAAATATTATTGGTTGATTCGGAAGAACTTGTAACGTAATTCAAAGTAGTTCGTTTTTATCAAGTTTTTCATACATTTTACTAATTTTTACCGCGTGGAAGAAAACATGTCTTAAATCCAATTTTCCAAAGCACTGAATTTCCTCATTACAGGTTATCAACGAAGATACTTAAACTGCATCCAATGAACACATTTTCACACAGAAAATTAGATTTTACTCTATGGATAATTGAAGATAACTCTCCTGACTTTCCATCGTATTCAGAGTCCATCAATTACTGTTTATATATTATCACGGAACTCTTCTTCCCAGGGGTGGGCAGAGCCGGCCACCCGGGGAAGCACTCCCCCGCGCTCGCTGCAGCTCTGGTTCACTCGCCTAGCGCTGCTGGTGAAGATCCACTCCTTCACGGCGTGCCAAGAGGAGGCAGATGCGTTCGGCAATCTGGATAATCCTGATATTTATTTCCAGGTAATCATCCCAATCAAAAATGAACCAGAATATTGCGTTATTGAATCATCAAAACCATTAATTTTCAAACAAACCGTCACTCCTTTGCGGCCTAGGAGTAGGCAGAAGATAGAATTTTTTTTTTAAAAGAGTTTTTGATCAATAGGGAAATATCACATACTATGAATACCGATAATAATATATGAAATGGATTAAGAATAATTAATTGTATTATTAAAATCAATATGGATACTGTGGAGAAATGTTTTCATAGAAAAATTAAATAAAATACGTCGCTAAAAAAACGCAACATGTTTGGCCTTGGTAGTTGTGACGTCAAGATTGGTGATAATGTTCTAAACAAATGAATTGAATGGTCAGGAACAAATACACATGAATCGTGATGTATTAGGGGTGTGGCCGATGGAATGACCGTTTTTTGCGGGAATTCAAAATTACAAATTAAAAAATATTTTTCATAAAAAAAAACAAAAAATAACAAAACAAACCATCACGCCATTTCCCCGTAAGGGTAGGCAGAGAGGATAGAACGCCACAACTCTATCTTTGCATACAGATCTCGCTTCCTCTACATTCATACATCTTCTAATGCATGCGTGCCGATTATTCCGACTTTTGACATGTCCATCTTCAAGTATTTGTTGCATTTGGTAATGCCATGTCTTTCTCGGTCTTCCTCTATTTCTGCATCCATCAACATTCGCTACTAATAATTAGCTTTTTTACTGAACAGTATTTTATAGACCTTTATTATTTTTTAAATGTCAAAAAAGTAGTATTTCCCTATTGTTGACAATATTTTTGTCCGGCATGTCTGAGAAATAACTCATTATAAAAGTGAATTAATGCATCGAGAAAATCACACACTGAAATGTCAACTAATGTTTCCTCATTACATCTGAAATCTGGCTATTTCCGTGATCATTAAAACCTAGTTCGACTGTACATATGTGTATGAAAATTCGGTAATGAAAAACGTTTTTTCTGATATATTTTCAGTTCTATCCGGATATGTACCCAAACAGGTCAGGATCGATGGCCTGCTTCTCGTTTCGCCTTCTTCTTGCTGAGCTGCCAATGTACCTGAATAAACCGGGAGTAGCTATCGCCAAATTACATTTACTGCTTGCTGTTGTCAGGAAGGTAACCAATGACAAAACTCAGTGTTTTTTAAAAATATTTTATTTATTGTTAATAGACTTTTTTTTAAATACTTTTATGTATCGTATTATCAGCGCTATGATTTCAATTTTTTAAATTACCCCTTGTGTTATGTCTCTTCCGCTTCTTCTCAGTCATTTCTGCCGATAGGTCCGTTGACAGTAAGTAAATCGGAAACCTTTTTAACTCTATAAACTAGTAACGTCGTTCAAAGTACATAGTTCGTTTATTAAAATATTTTTTTGCACATTTTCAAGAAACTTTGCTGCATAATTTAATGCTCTAGTTTTTACCGCACGTAAAAAAACATTTTTCGTATCCAATTCCCCGTAGGGCTGATGTTCCTCATTAAAAAAAAATCCTAAAAAAAAGTTACTAAATATTTGTATATATTTAAAAAAATATTTTTTATTCCTAAATCTCATAAAAAGTACAAGTTTTTGTAAAATTCTAAACATAACTACTTTTACACATCTAGTAAATTTTTTCACTGTAACTCTCCAAAAATAGAGACTAACTCTTGTGCTTGGAGAGTGACTTACACTGTTTTAGTTGTTTATTAATAAGAGTTTATATAATTTTAATACGAGTACATGAAAAGCAAAATAAAAACATAGGATATATAAAGAATAAACATAAAACAATTATACACTCATACTAATTAAATTTAATGTTGTTTTTACACGAGTTCAAAAATTTCTTTAGATTAACTTTAAATTTATTTATTGATATATTATTTTTAATAGTTTTTAGTTCATTAGGAAGATTATTATAATTTTTAACACCTTTGAAGACAAAGCTATTTTGACCATGACTTGTATGGAATTTAGGAATTTTGATATTATGTTGGTATCTGAGTGACTTATTCATTTCAAATTCTTTTGTTTTTTCTTTTTTATTTATTTGTATAATAGAATTTATTTTTTTAAAGAGTGTACTGTATGAACCTTAAATATTTTAAATAGACTTTCCGTATTGAATGTTGAGGGTTTCTTTAAAATTACTTTAATAATTAATCTTTGTACTATTTTAAGAGGGTTTAATATATTGGCATATGCACACCCCATCCCATATAATTGTTTTTTCTATTTATGTCTACTGGTTTCGTCTAGACACTAATCTCACCATACACCCTCACCATAGTTGCTCAAAAACATAAAACTAACGTGTTGATAGAACACATGCTATTAGAAGCTAACACATTATTATTATTATTATGAATAATTTAAATAGGGCCATTTTTATAATATTATACCTCAAGGACGCTTTACAAAGTGATTCTATAGATAAATAAATTTAATTAACGCTTTTAAATTTGTAATTTTTTTAAATATTTTGTTATTGCATGCTACGGATTTATTCAAATGATTTAGAGAACAAATGGGTTTTAAGTTTTTTCTGAAACATCACTTCACTCTCGAGTGCTTTTGACTTGATGGCTGCTCTCAAGTAAGTATCCTGAATAAATAAATTGAACGGAGGTAAATCCGCCGCATCGTATTGTGGTTGGTGCGTTTGCCTACCATACTTGAGGTCCTGGGTTTGTTTGCTAGGAAGGTCGACATGAAATAATGATTGAAAAGGTGGTATCGGGTCCGGACTTCAGACCTTACCACTCCAGTGCGCAGCTACAGATATCGCCTTGTCAGTGACCGTCCTCAAATCATTATCATCACAAGTTAACTGCATTTTGTGGACACCGCAGCAGATGAGGATCATCCTGCACCTCTCCACAATCGCAGTTCATATCATCTCCCTTCAGAAAACCCCACTTCTGTTGATTGTATTTTAAATTGTGTTAATTACAATTGCCATAAACTTAATTTTCACTTCGGTCAAATGGTCGCACACACAGTTTATTTCTGAATTAAAATTTTTATTTTCAGATGATTAATAATTTGAAATCCTCAAAGTGTGAAGTCGGGGAGGATCTGGAGCTGTCCGCACAAGACAGACAAGAGTCTCTCAAACTGTGGTCTGGCCGGGAAGCGAGAATTCAATTTTCCGTTATCAACTGCGCTTTACAAATGAAGGTAAGCTTATAACGACACATGCATAAATTTATTAGATGTTAACTTAGGCTGTGTCGGTTTTTTTTCAAATTTAGAAATGAACGCCTTAAGTAAAACAAAATAGTAAAGATTATACGTCATTCGAAAGAAAATTTTCTGCTCTACAAGATGTTGTGTTTCTTTAACATTACATATATTATTTTATTTGATTACAAGCTTTTCAGGTTCAATTACAGAGAAATGCATTGTACAGTTTAGCGTCTTTTGTTTTTCATTTCCTTTAATTGATAAAAAATACTTGGTTGATTGGTATTAATATTTACTCTAGCTCATAGCTAGATTAATGAAAAATTCGAGAAATATGTGTTTTCAATAATACTACAAATATATTTTTTAAAAGTAATGAAAAAGTTTGTTCTAAAATGGATTTTAGGTATTTTTCGTTTGTGTTTTTTCCCCTCCAAGACACTATAATAATTATATTAAAAAACCTCGTTTTTACGTTTCTCAATTTTACGCTTTCCGCTTTTTATTCCGGAATGTTCAGGTCCCATTTTTGTACTAATATTCCCCCTATTTAACATATTTCATAACCCCCCCCCCCCCCCCCCGTTAAAAAGATCATAAATAATATTCCAGCGATTTTTGTGATGCCGTAATAAAAAAAGTGATACCGTATAAATAAAATTTTGCCTTATTTAGGGGAAATATAATCATAAAGAATATTGAATCAGTTCAACATCGATTTTAAGAAATAAAGGCTGGAGGTTGGGCTTATCCAGAGACCTATATACGTATAATGAATTAGAAACTACTTTGAATATATCTTCTCTTCAAGACCGTCGAAATAAATCCGACCTTATAGTCCTATTTAAAATTCTCAACTCACTCTTTGATGCGCCTGAACTACTGAGCTTAATATAATTAAATATCCCAACTAGAAACCTCAGACAAAACTTACTCTTTCATACCAATAACCGTAAAACTAACTATGGTTTTCATTCCCGTATGCCCAGAATTCTTAGGTCTGCCAACAAACATACCAGTCTTGATTTCTTTGATAACAAGTTGTCTTCTTTCAAACGATCACTGAATCAAATTCAATTATAAACACCTCTCTCCCGCTTCCACTCCCATAAAGTCTACTATAAACCATTGAGTCTTTCTAATTTTGTTATAATAATTTTCTATGAATAAATGTGTCCATAAAAATGCCCATTGGGCGTAATAAATAAATAGATGTGTATTTTATGCAAATTAAAAATTTTATTTTCGTATTTTAAAATTATAGTATTTACATTTAGAATCACAAAATTGTTATTATATATTTTTTTTTAATACGAAATATTAAAATCTTTTAATGAAATAATAAAAACAGGTCAAAATATTCAACGTTATGACAGTTTTTCTCGCAGTATCTTTACACCATTTAGTCCAAAAATTAATTTAA
This sequence comes from Micrasema longulum, assembly GCF_059751315.1. Classification (NCBI taxonomy): domain Eukaryota; kingdom Metazoa; phylum Arthropoda; class Insecta; order Trichoptera; family Brachycentridae; genus Micrasema; species Micrasema longulum. Next base: position 229,690 of record NW_028279371.1, on the reverse strand, counting down.
TTTTTATCTAATTAAATTTTTCCATGCATTTTCATTTCATCACTTTAACGTTTTCCTTAGTTTTACCCTTTTATTGTTGCTCCCTTGAAAAATGTAAAATGGGGTTTTACTGTATTTAGTAATTTTATGATAGTCAATAAATCTTTTTGCTAGTAAATGTTCCTAAAATTGAGGCAATTCTTTCTGTTTAATACAGCATTTTTCTATACTATTCCTGGACAATATATCGTCCCATTATCAAGAAAGAAAGATAAAAAACTTCGGGATTTGTGACACATTCAAAGTTTGACACATTTTTTGCATTCTTGGAATCGCCATTTATGGTAGAAGTAAAAAATTGCAATCGAAATTTTAATTTAACAATACATGCCTTAGTTTCTCATCTTCCTCGCAACTGTGCCATCTAAAGAACACAGTTCATATTTATCATATGTCAGTCCATTTCCTGTGTTCCCATTCCTTTATGTCGAATACTTCCAACCTCACACAAAATTGAATGATATTATACATAATACAGTCCATTTTTAGTTAACACTCGCTAGGGTGTGATTGCTTGCTATCTTACCAAATCCAATTACCTGTTCTGGACCGGTATTATGAGTTACCTTCAATTATCCATACAGTAAAATCTGTAATTGAACATATTATAAATAAATAAACATACATTTTTGTACATTAAGTTTAATTTTACTTAGATATAGATTATTGAAGATAAATTTGTAATCGTCCCCTTAAGCCTATTGAGTTTTAACATAGCGCCTCTTTTTGTTTGAAGTTTACAATCTTCAATATTTTTTGTATGCAGGATTATTCCCTGGCTATTGAGCTCGTGGAAACCATGGCAGAGGACCCCATGTGGGGCCCCACTCAGTCCAGGGCTCTGTACTCAGCCCTGGGCCGGTGCTGCCTCCAGGCAGGGCACATTCCCGGAGCAGAAGGTTACTTCCGGAAAGCCGCCCAGATACGGGCCACTCTGTGAGCATTTACTTTACAGTTCGATTCTATAAAAAAATTTAATTGTTTCGACTTATTTTATATGAAAATAATGTATTTTTTGTTAACAAATCTGCCCAAGCGACACTCTGGCGAAACTTCATATAAAAAATAACTGCCTTAAAACAGGTTGTACCTATTTAGGCAGACTACACCCAATCCAGAGAAATATATTACCACAAAAATGTAGAAGATATAGAAATTGTTATGTTAACACATTTTATGTGGACTTTGCTACGGTGAAATAAGCTAAAGCAACGGGCGATAATCAGCAAAAAATTTAATAACTACTTTCATGAAAATCGCTCATCTCCTAAAATGTCACTTATTTTTTAATGAAATTTTGAATACACACTCACTATATACTGCTTATGATAATCTAATAAAAGATAAGAGTAAAGGTCAAGTATATTTATAACAGGACAATAAAATAATAAATATTTGTCTATAGTCACATTCGCAGAACGATGAACAAACAGTAATCCATTTTATGAAAAATACAATCCGAAAATGTCACCATTATGCTAACCAATCATATAATAAAAGTGTCTGAAAAGAAGATGGATATAATTTATCAACTCATTGACTAAACAAATCATCTTACGCATAAGCTCTCATGAGAGCTGTGCAAGAGAATGTGTGTACGTAAATGATACGACAGCTTATCTTAATTTTTATAGATGTGTGTGTAATTTGTAGCATCTTGAAGGATTGACATAAAATACTTCGATGAAATAATCATTTACCTTTCTCGCCTTTAAAGTGGAGCCAGCATAGCGGATATTTCTGCCCTTCCTGTCGAACTACCTTTCCCGCATAAAGCATGTTAATAAACCATAATTATTATTATAGTATTACTGTTCTGCATTGTTAAATTGATGTTTTTTTTTAAATGGACCATTACACAGTGATATATTTATATAATTTCAATTATAATAATATATTTTTTAATTATTATAATATTTTCGGTTCTTTTTTGTCAAATTTCACAAACAAGCACTAAATTAATTTGATTATTATGTGTGTAGATATCCTGAACAAGATGTTCGAGAGCTGGTGGACAAATCTCTTTTGGCGGTAGCGCAGAATGCCTTTGCCGATGCTTATCTGTCCCTGACCAAAGCTAATGAGTTGGAACCTGCTAATATTATGGTAAATATTCTTATACAGAACCAGATTGTGGTCTCGCGGCAGTCCGAGGCTCGCTCACTGCTCCACCACTACTTGGCTCCCATTTTCTACAACTGTTATTTATGACGAGTTTTAACCCTTATCTCGACAGAATGATTTTTTTTGTTTTAATCAAAGTTTATTATGAATAATTATGATAATACAATTAAGAATGAAAACTATGGTCTTTACCATGGTTTTAACCAAATGTAGTTTTACTTGTGTTTTAGTTCACTAGAAATAATTAAGTCCACTATCCACTGCCATGATAATGATGAGAAAGTTTAGTGGTTTTTAAAAATAAAAAAAATTGTTACTAGACTATTAATCTGAGCCAAAAAAAATTATGCATCATATTATCAGGGCTAAGTAAGTACTATAAGTTTTGTATTTCTGAAGTTCTGCCAGTTGGTTCATTGGCTTACTGTAAACCGGAAATATTTCACAACTCTCCTTCACAACATTGGTTGATTCATATGAACTAGTGACGATCAAAGTAGCTCATTTTTATAAAAATAAAAATATTATTTTCATACATTTTCAAGAATTGCCGTACAATTTAATGGTCTAATTTTTACGCGCGTACGATAACATTTTTGTGTCCAATTTTCGGTAGGGCCTAACTTCATCTTTCTAATATTTTTCTTTACCAGGTGTTAAACAACATGGCCGTGTGTCTTCTGTATTCCGGGAAGCTCAAGGAAGCCATCGGCGTTATGGAAAACGCTGTCAACTCTAATCCGAGCCGAGGCCTAAGTGAAAGCCTTTTACTAAATCTCTGCACATTATATGAACTGGAATCCTCTGATACAATGACCAAGAAGATGTCGCTGTTGAGACAATTGTGCAGATATAAAAGTGACACTGTTACAAATGTTCCAATGTGTTTAAAACTTGTAATGGATACCAAATAATCTTAAATTAAAATTAAATTTATTACAATATTTATATAATACCCTCAACAATTTTTTAAAACTATTATATTTATTGAGAATGTGCAGTTAAAATTAAAAGCATTATTTATCTCGTCACTTAATCCTTTATAGGGCAAGACTATGGGAAACTTTATAATATATTTTTTAATATTTATATGTGTTCATATATCATTATATTCAATGGTTTAGATTTTTTTTCTTTAGCACACTTACTTGCCACTGTAAAAACGTATTACCATAGACCGTTAAGGGTTTCAACGCCTTTTACTGGCAACCTTTCCTTACATTATGGTCAGCCAAGCAGAAAAGCCATATATTTTATCTGTGAATTCATATTTCGACCATCCAGTTTCCTAGTCGGACATGTTTTAGAGATAATAATTAATAATGAGAAAAATCGGTGGTTTTTAAAAAATTTGTTGATTATCATTACTATGCTTTTTTTTAAATATTTTTTTTTGTAATTACTCCGCCTGTGAATACACATTACAAGTTGTCGTCGTAATTCAAACATCAAGAATGCTGTACCTTACAGTATGTAAAGTGATCATTCAAACAAGCCAATGATAGGTCATATTTTTTCATTTTATTTTTGCACCACAACAAGCCAGGAGGCCCAATTACAGTGGTGAATTACATCACAGAACACCCAGGCTTGAGAAAAATCACATTTTAATCTTTGTGTTCTCACCGGGAATCGAACCCGGAATCTTCCGAGCGTGAGTCAAGCGTCTTGACCACTACACCACGGAGGCCGCCATATGTGTGTAGTCCTGTCTCTGGCGCTGATTCCCTAAATATAAATTAATACTCAGAGCAACTTTTGTTTTTATGCGCGAATGTGTAGATTAGTCAATTCGTCACGCAACTTGGAATCCTTTGGGATAGATCTTCTGGATTTTCGTAGATATCTTTGCCACTAAAACATTGTGGGATGAAGATGGATTGGCATGGTTTACCTTGAAGTCTTATATTTTTATATTTAATAAAAAATAAATATTTGCGTTCTTATGATTTACCCAAATATTTAATTTTGAGGGCCATTTTGTCAATAACTCATTATTAGAAAATGGTAATCAAGTTAGAGTGGGATTTGAACCACGGACCTTTAATCCGTGAGTCCGAGATACTAGCCATGTGACCACAAACCAAAGTTTTGCAAGCAATATGTTTGTTGTATTTATGGATATATCATCATCATCATCATTCCATCTCCTCTCCCTAGTTGGAGCATATGGTGTCCACGAAAATCCTCCTAACATATATATGTCAGCTGCCAGTTCCTGCGCATCCTCCCAAGTCAGGTTCGCATCGTGTAGTTCTGACACGAACTGCCGACGAACAGTCAGCAGTGGACGTCAAGAACCTGATGCCTTGTAAAGTAGGCAAGCGTGGAGTTAAGAATAAATTGTATACCATTATTTTATTGCCCTTGTTTGTCTTTGCTACATAATTTAATGTTCTTTTTGTTCAGTTTCTTCTACACATGTTTCTTCATGTAACTGTTGTAATTGGCTTAGGCCGTATATTTAATAAATAAATAAATACATTGCCTGTTACTCAAAAACTTTATATTTTTTTCTTGTTATTTTGTTATGTATGGTAAAGTTATGAGTTTAAATATGTATGGTTTTTTTTCTTCTAATATCTACATTTGTCATTGCTTTCATATACTTTTTTTTTTTTACATACCCAAATGCTTTGTATTTATATTTTATTAGTCATAAACCATTTAATAAGTAATTAAACCTTGTAAATGCAACTATCATATTTCTTCCTTAAAAAAGTTTTCCATACCTGTTAAGGTGTTTGCAAATATACATGATTCAAAATGTAATCCTTGATTTTTAACTGAAATTATAAAATAAACACTGTTTTTAAATGATCAAATTCTTATTTTATTTTAGCTTTTTTGATATTTCTTCAATAACAAACCTACTTGGACAGAATATGTTAGATTTGAAAAAAATATGATCTAGACACAAGACAAACAATATGGTGCTAACCTTTTCAAGCGTTATTTTAGAACTGGGTTTGAACCCCAAACTCTTTAAATAAACCTTGACAATACCGCGGGACCACGACCCGGTTTACTTGAAGCAAAAGCCTGATTATCTCACCTTTAATCCAATGCATTATATCTATACTTTATCAGATAATAAAGATAGTGTATTAATATGTACAACCGAACTGTATGAAAAAACCTGCCAGTTTGAAATAAAATACTTGATGAAAATTGAGACAGTAAGAATAGTGCACAAAATTGCATCGGGAACCATACAAGACAATTACATAACAGTAACCGAAAATGCTGACGTACACAAATAAAACACCAGACAATAACACTACCACATTAAAAAAGAAAAAAAAAGAAATAAGGCAAATAGGAAAAAGAAATGACAGTAAAAAATATTAAACAATCAAAACATAAATTAGAAAGGGAGTTTGTAAGTTGTGGCACTCGAGAAACTGATCTAAAAGTGCTAGTATCTCGAAAATCGATGATTATTTACAGTCCTGAAAGGGATACGTTGGTTTTTGGGACATACTCTGTACGTATACTCACCTTTTTTTTTTTTATACTAAAATTTGCATAAAATAAAATGAAGGTTTGCATAGAATACAGTACATATCTAAAAATATCCTATATATTTTTTTAATTTATAAATTTAAGGTCATATTATGAACATATTCGTTACCTGTACATGAGAGAGTATGGATACTATCTATTGCAGTACCCATCATTGTTGCTTTAAGGTATGCTCGGTATTGCAAGTTTGCGGGCCAGAAGGAGCATTGCCTTGCTTATGATGGCCTTTTATCTTCTGGACGGGTTAATTTACAATCCCAACATTTTGGAGCGCATATAATTATGTACCAAGCAACTATTTAAGAGCTAGGCAACACAGACCATTATTTGTTCGTCCTGAATGTACTGATGATGCCTGTGGGAAGAATGATTGAGCTGTTGAGCAGCCTACCGAGAGAGGTAGATCTCTTCTATGTTGCGATGACCAGTTTTAGACTCTTCGTTTCGTCTTTGTTTACTATTGTTTTTATGGACTATATGTTGGACCCTAATAATTTATTTTGCCTCTTTTTAAAAACATGTTTTTATAATTGCCTAATAATATAATAAATGTACATTGTAACTGGCAGTAGTGCTGTATTGTACATTTAAATAAATAAAAAGCAAAGCGTAAACATTTTTTTATAGCGAATAAAAATTTGTATCTTTGACTCTTAATACTGCTAGAAAACTAATGATTTTACTGAGGTCATATTAAATTTACATATCAGTAAACCAAATTCTTTCGTAAGACATTTATGGCATAGCCGAGATACTACAATGAAAACGAGGATGTTTATGTTGAGTGACGTTAGCAGGCGCTACTCGGGAACGATTTTACTCGTTATCTTTTTTTTTCTGCACTACATCAGGCCAAGAGGCCCAATTACAGCACAGAACACCGAAGGCTAGAGAAAAGTCACATTCAATTTTCATGTTCTCACCGGGCATCGAATCCGAAACCTTGCGTGCGCGAGTCAGGTTTCTTAGCAATTTCATCACGGAGGCGCATTGAATAGTGCTAATTAATAACAAACGATTCCGAGTGATTCTGAAACATCCCGAACGGAAGACATATTTCCGAGTGATACCGACGCACGCGAATGGATAACATGTCTGGTATAAACGAATATGCATTTTGGTGAGTCAGCCCTCTAAGGGAGTGTGGCTTTGGGGTCATGACATAAGATAGGGGTAAAATAAGTGATTGCCCCTTTTAGTAATAATAATAACAGTTGAAAATGAAAGTTCATGGTCATTTTACGCCAAATTTATAATGGCGATATTTATTGATACAAAAACACAGAAAATGTACAATTTATTTATTACAGCGTTTCATTTTTGACAATAATCTAAGATGAAAGTATTACACAGTAAAATAAATGTAATAATTCATCTATGACTGAATGCTACTAATAATAGTGTTATGGTGAGATGCGTAATAACACATTATGCATGTCACCACAACATTATTATGTCCCGATAATCAGATCTTTAGATAAGTCAGAAGTCAATTCCATTTAGTCGCAATGGATTCATTCCCATAATTTATTAGTTAAAAACTCAGATAAACATCATATCTCAAAAAAAAATTTCAAGTAGTCATAAATATTTTTAAACGTAGACAGAAAAAAGAATGCTTAAAAACATCTGGGAATGGTTGGAGATTTCAAACCAATAATTTTCTGCTTAATCAAATGGTTTTTTAAAAATTTTTATATCTGAGTTTTTAAAAGGCCTTCAAGTAACACTAAGATATTCATTATATGACGAGACTTTCTTGGCAAAAAAATAGGCTTTCTTACTTTTTTTTTTTAATTCACTTTAGCAATTTTTACAAGAACATGTGACAGACAAATTGTTTTTTTTTTTGTCAAGAAGTTCCGATATTGTTAAATAATTATGCTAAAAACAAAATCACACATTAAAGGCCAGAGACGTTCGCAAAACAAAGCTCTCCGAGGGCAAGTCTTCACAACCTTAGTAAAATGTGTTCATTTTCCATTGTACAAATCTACACCTATCCGATTACAGTCAAAATCTAGTTCTTAACTAATGATGAAATCAATCAAATGAATTTAGTAATCGAATGATTAGTAATTGGATGTTTAAGTAACCAAATAAATTAACACAATATGAAGTTCGAGCAATTTGACCGATGCCGATTGGTCTATTCTCATTAGTTATGAAGTTGTAGCAATTTGTTAATTGCTAATTGGTCTATTTGAATTGAAATTCATTAATTTGGTCAGGTTCAATTAATTCTAACGGTGTATTTGAGGTTTGGTGTCAAGTTATAACAGTTTGAACATTCCATTTGCTTTGAAATGGTTCATTCCTCCTGAATTTGCCATTTTGTTTTGGATTAATTGATTTGGTGTCAAGTTGGCAGAATTCGATAAATTTTTTCATTAATTCGGTACAACTACTAATTCATTAGAATGAATTTCTGCATTCGGATTTTCATTCAACTGAATACAATAATCTAATGCATTCGATTAATTCATTCGAATGATTTGTTTCTATTCTTAACCACAGGTGCTCATTATTGTGTTTTTCTAAAATGTTTTGCACAATGGTAAATCAACTATTTTTAAAAAACGTACAGATCTCCAAATTACAATAATGTATTTTAAGTGATTATACAATAATTTGTATCAAAAATAAATAAGTGTCATCGAAAACCAGTGCTTAATTGTAAAATTAATAGTATTTGAATACTTATCTCAAAAAATATTTTATTGTTAACATAAAGAAGAACAGAATGTGGTTTTGCACTGAAATTAGACATACAGCGCTTTATCATTCAACATTGGTAAAGAAACATAGAGGAAATTTGAGAAGAATCGAAATGTTTGAGAACTTGGCACAGAAAAACAGGGAATTAGTGCAAAATTTCTGGAAAAAAAAAAGTTAAAACGTGTCAATTTGAAACTCTAAATATCGATGAGTTGTGATATTTCATGTATTTGTAATGCCTAATATTGGATACATCGCACATTTATACACTGAAAGCTTTATTAATTGAAAACTACTTTCTATCTAATCAGCTCATTAACATTTTAATGTTTTATATTTACAATCTGGCAATTGTTCCAAGGACGGATACACATTATTAATCAATTTGGGATATTTAATACATCAAATCCAATCAATGATGGGCGTAGAAAAAAAGCAATGAGGAAATTTAGTGAATTTTTGACTAGTGTATTAAGTGAGCCTAAATATTTTTCAATAGTTTATTTCATTTTATTTGACGCCCCATCATTTGAATTGTTCAAATCCCCGCTTTGATTTTTACTACTTACTCTTTCCTCCTAATTCTATGAAATTTCGATTTTTTAAATACATTTTAAAGATGTTTCGTATGTTTGTATTGGTATTTTGTCTAAGAAAACTACACACTAAACTTCCTCATATTGTAATTTATATTAACTTGTGGTGCTTCTAAATAAAATATATTTAAAGAGGATCTAAGCTAATATTTAATGCCAGATTCTAAGTATGGTGCTTTCTCAATGAGATGAATGATTTAATTATTTTTCTTAGTATCAACAAATGAGGACACATAGAATATCGCCATGATCACAGAGATGTGGCTTTTAACAAACAACGTAAATAAAAAAAATCACCATACGTGTTTAAGAAATTCATTTTGTATAGAGCATTTCAGACTTTGTCTTAGAAAATTCGTCATAAAATGTGCAGTCAATATGATACGGAGAAATGGTTTAAGGCAAATGTTAACTTTGTTAAAAGGCGTCATTTTGGTTTAAAAAAACAAAGTGAAACATTTGATATGCTTTACACCTGGGTATTAAAAAAATATTAACAGTTTTTTATTTCACAGGAATCAATAATAATGATCAATAAATCATAGTATTTTTTAAGAACTGGGTGATTGAATTAATTTTGAAAATAAATGACAAATATTATTAGCTCCGGTTAAACGTTAATTGGGTTACTAACAATCTTTAGTCTAGTGTTGCCCATAATATCACGTCACTGGAAAATTGTAAAAAATCATCACAAACATATAAAAAGGATCAATAACTGATTACAGAAGCCATTATTGATATTTCTTATTTTAGATGAAGATTTTACAGCGGTATGTTGTGTACGCATTAGAGATAGACATTTCGGTTATTTAAAAGAAGGAACAGTTACTGTTTCCCTACACAAATTGAACTATTTAGTGAAATAGATCCTAAATAACAGTTTAGAGCAGCGTTGGGAAAAAAATAAATTAGACGTTACTTGTAACTAATAACAAGTCAGAATATGAGGGTACTACTTGCAAACCCGGCAAAATCCAAAATAAATGAGATATTAATTGAAACATACTCAGAATACAATTTTTTACAATAATTATAACAATACGGCTTTATTTGTAAGAACTTGACTTTTAAATTATCAGGTTCGTTGCAAACATGGCAACCTCTACTGGAGTATTGCAAAGTTGGAATGCATAAAATTAAATTTGTTATTTCACTACTGTTTCTTGACATAATCATGCTTATGTCATCACTGTTTGCGTATAAAAGATTTTCTGATTACAATAAAAAATTGAAGGTTAAAAAAAGTTGAAGTTAAGGATTGTATCAGTTTTTTGTGATTTGCTCAAAATAAAGAAAGATGGATTTTGCCGGGTTTGCAAATAGTACCCTCATATGTGAACTTGTTTCTAAAATAACAGTTTAGAGCAGCGCGGGCAAAACCAGATGTTTTTCTGGTCAAAGTTAAATTTTTGTTTTTGAAACTGTTGCTGCAGACATTTTGGAAGAATAACTGCTAATTTTTTTAATCACCTCTAGTATGCATAGGATGAAATAGAAAAGACATTTATAACACACAGCGAGTATAATATAAAAATTACAATGTAATAACACTGAATCAATATATTAAAACAGGACAACCCATGAATTCTATTTAATAACTGGAATGATTGTTCAATATCTAAAATGGTGAAGATTAAATTTTAATTGCTTTCGTTCGCAATATTTATCAATGCGAGTGCTATGTTTTTGACTCGCTATTTTCGCATAAAGAGATCATTCGAGATTTATCACTCAGAATTCATCGGGCACGATTGAAAGAAATGCTGCAAAAAAGAGGAATCGATGAATATTTATGCTGGATTTCTACACAGATGGCATTGATACAAACTTTCAACAATGTTAAGTATAATAGCACTTATTTGCCTCTCACAACAAAATTCGGAAGACATTTGTACGAAAACATCGTTCAAGTGAGATAATTTCATCTGTGATTTCATTTTAGAAATACAATGCGCATAGTGAAACGCGTTGTTTGAAATAAAATGCAGGATGGTCAAGTATTTACAGCAGGTCTTATAATTGTCATAAATATTGACAAAATATACATACACTAACAAAAACTATTCTAGAGCATTTCAAAAATGCTCGAGAAATCCAAAGCAAGTTGTAAATGTGTTTCCATTTGTTCGAATGAGTATTATAAAAAGAAAATACATGTCCCATTAGTAAAATTTCTTATTTCTTCACATCACAAACGGCAGCGATAACTTTACACTTAAATCTAATAAGAACACTGGCTTCGCTAAAAAGTCTTCCAGCAAAGAATAGTCGCCTTAGATTACAATTTCACGTAAACACTAAAAATACTTGGGTAAACAAGTTCCTATAATAATTGTCAATTGTTCACAAGTTCCACAAGTTTTATGTATAAACTTTCGAGTTCATGTTCAATTGTTCTTCCTGTAACCTTTTCAAACGTCTTTTGTTTTACATTTAAAAAAATCTACTAAGTATTGCCATTTGAAAAACTTTGCCGGTGTTGACGTCTTAATAATAATTAATCACTACTAGACAGACATCAATTCTAGGTTAATTGACTTCAATCGCTACAATTAAAGTTTGCAGAAGCACAGAGTGAAGATTTACATTAACATCGCGTTTGCGATGGCGACGTGGAGCGCTGGCCGTACTAATTGTTGAGATAAATGCTTAATAAGAAGGTTAATTCATCCAAATATCCGGCGGGAACAAAATGTTAACTTACAACTATATAATTAGATTTACAGAAAAAATATATTTAGATAAATTATAATCTATTACCCACCATTATTACTAATGTCTAGTCTGCCATACTGTTAAATCTCGCAAGTGTTCTTTATCGATGTCTTAAATTACAACCCCAAGTATCCCGAGACGACCGGCTCTGGCATCTTCTTCTCTTACGAGTGACTAAAAACGAAAAACAAACAAATCGCAGTTTGAAAAAGGAACACGAAGAACAAAAATATCTGTAGTTTTAAACATGCGGAGCACGATAGAAATCACGCCGTGTTAACATTACGCGGGAAACGGAATCAGCCGTAGCGCTGGCAATTCACATCGCCGTTTTGACTTATTCCGATTCTCTTGATGAAGTCTTCCTGGAGCATCACAGTCTTCATGATGTTGGGGGAGATGTTGTTGTAGAGAGGCTGGTCGGGACACACGGAGCCGTAGCCCCCGTCCAGCTGCTGCCCCCCGGGCCCGTCCAGCGCGGCCCAGTAGGCCTCGCTGGGGGACGCGGAGGCCGCGCCCGGCGGCGCCGGCGCGGGCGCCCCCGTGTACCGGAAGTACGGGTTCTTCAAGTCCAGAGTGTTGGACGACGCCACCGAGGTCCCCTCCAGGACGAGGTCCATCGTCACGTCGTAGCTCTGCTTCTTGTTGGCCATCAGGAGCACTCGGCCCGTCATGACCTGCCCCTGCTTCACGAAGATGGGCGTCTCCAGCAGGCAGCGCACCTGGTACCAGTGCGTCAGGGGCTCCGTGGGCGCCGTGGACAGCCACACGTACTGCGTGCTGCCCGCGAAGGCCACGTCGAACCAGAAGGCCAGGCCGTGGCACGTGCCGGACTGCAGCAGCTGGAAATGCAGCGGGATCTCGAGCTGATGCAGGTCGGCCTCCCCCGCCTCGAGGAAGTCCACCACGTGGCGCACGGACTTCGCCATGCAGATGCGGATGTCGAAGGTGTCCACGATGGGCTGGCGGAAGTACTCCTTCATGGCGGCCGTCCGCAGCGAGCTGAGATCCACACCGTGGAAGCATGTCTGGTACCAGAAGTTCGCCTTGTTGTACTGCTCCATGAACAGAGCGTCGTCCGTGAAGGGCGCTATGTGAAGGTCCCCGCGCGAGGGGAACATCTTCCCCCCGGGCTGCAGCCACTTCTTGGCGTGGAGGTACGTCTCCAGCATCCTCTCGTTGTACAGCATGTAGCCCATGGGCTCCGATATGATGACGTCCACCGACTCGGGCAACTCTATTTCCTCTATCTTCCCGGCGACTATCTCGATGCGGTCGTGCAGGCCGTTGGCGTTCACGAGGACCTGAGCGTGGTGCGCCATGTTGCTGGCCTCCACGGCGTACACTTTCTTGGCGCCGGCTTGGGCGGCGAAGAATGACAGAATACCCGAGCCCGCTCCGACGTCCAACACGACTTTATCTTTAAAATCCAGAATATTGTTGAGAATGGCCCGCTGGTACGTGCTGGTCCGGACGTAGTCTTGCATCATGTTCTGCTGCTGACTCAGGAACCCATAGAATTGGAAATATTGCATAGCGGAGGAGTCCTCCGTTCTCACGGTGAACATAGACGCGTTCCGCCCGGCTTTAACGTCGTTGACCAGCAAATGAAACTTTCGCGTGTCGGCTTCCGAATGGAACTTAAAAAACAGAGTTTCATTGTCAATTGTAAATATGTACGATTGAGCGGCGACCCTAGAACACTCCGTCTGACTGTAGACGGGGATCTCGAGCAATTCGTGATCCGTTAGCGCGTCCGATTTAATAATTTTGACACTAAGACCTTGAGGGTCGTATTCCACGCTAACACTTGTTGGAAAATTATATTTCGGAGTCAATCCGCCGTCGTTATTGACGGTCGAAACCGTGACGGCGCGAAACACGTTCGCCATTTTTAATGCTTTTTGCGGCAAGGAAGTGCGATAACCCGACGGGTGACCGAAATGGCAAACAAAGAAATCTACTGCTTCAACTTCACGCCAATCCGAATGAATCTTCGTGAAGTGAACAACGCATTGTTGTCTGTGGAAAACTTTTTACGGGGTATGTTGAGTAATTTTTGTTTGTAACTAAAAATTTATTTGCCCTTTTACGTTTTTTATTTGTAAAATATAAAGTATTATTCTTCTTCTTCGTTTTTTCATGGCCTTTTCACATCTCAACTCGGGTGTTCTGGCCAGTGTCGAGTATTTTTGTTTTTTATATATATACACATGTGTTTGTAATATAATATGTACAAGTTAGTATGTTAGTATTTAATATAATATAAACATTTAATAATAAAACATATTTACAGCTTTACACCATTTAAAACTAGATATTTACATAGGATTTTAAATACACGTTTATTGGGTAGGGACAGGAGAGTAAGAAAATGAATAGGGAATGGGATATTAATATCAAAGAGGTCGGATAGGAAATCAGGATAACAATCATTTATGGGGCATCTAAAAAAAATATTGTTTAAATCTTCCTCGTCTAACTGATATTCGCAAATGGCAGAGACATGGATTCTGAACAGGTGAGAACCATTGCAGCAGTGCCCAATGCGCATTCTGCATATGGAGGATGTCTCAAACAATATTACGTATTGACCAATACAGTAAATGCAAAACACGTATTATGACATTATATTTAAATACATTTCTTAAAAAGAAATTTTTTAATAAAATACATGTTGTTAAAAATAATTAAATAAATGTTTTTTTAAAATATTTTTTTTATTATTTGTTGATAGAATTTAAAATTAAGCTCTTTTAAAAATTAAAAAAAAAATCGTATGTCGTATTATCAGCACTGTGAGGTCTCAAACTCTCTTGCGCTTCTTTTTGGTCAGTTCTGCCCACTCTCCTATCATTGATTGTAGTTCGTTTTAATTTAAATATTTTTTGTTGTTATTTTCATACATTTTTAAGAAATTTTGCATTACAATTTAATGCTCTAATTTTTACCGGGCGTTCAAAAATTATTTTGTACGCAATTTCCCATAAAGTGGAGTTCTTCATTAATTATTTTTAACGCTTATGGCGAAAATCTGTTCTCGGAGTTTAGTGAAGAGATTAGTGAAGAGAAAATATTTTCAAAGGGGGAAACGACGGAGACCAAATTGAATAAATTATTTTTAATATTTACGTGAAATGAATCAATTTATTTGTTGTGAGATAAATAATACATGCTTATATTTTACTTCGGAAAATAAAATTTAGACTTAATAAGGACATTTTTTTTTCTGTTCTGTCAAAATCAATAAAGTATTTGCCTTTACAGGCAACATTTTTCCTGGTTGTGTCCCTCTAAGTTTTGTCTTTTGTAATATTTTGTGATTAAATAAATAAAGATAAATATTACTTATTTGCTCAAAAAGGTCATAGTTAGGTACGGTACTATTACCTATACGTACACATTTTATTACATGCTACGCTATATTATTCGTATTTTGTTCTTGTTTTTCTTTATTTATTTATTAACGGATATTGTCCATTTATACAATTCAAAAATATAAATATTACATTTTAAGAATAGTTAAAAACATTTAAAAATGAGAAAAGAAGCATTGACAAACCTAAAAGACAAGATTTGGACTATTTATTTAGTGCTCGTATAATTTTTAATAAACTTAAACCAAAAAGTCCAGAACTTGTCTTGAGTTAATACGACAAAGGCTCTAGGTCATTGGAGAATTAAGGGCATTTTTAACCTACGAGTCAGAATATGGAATTTTACTTGTCCCAGTAACGATTACACATCAATTATATAATTAAGGATGCCGAACATATATTTGGAGTCAATATTTTTGTAGATAATAAATATTTAACATTGACTCCATATTGGCATATGCATAGTTACTTTTCTCTCTAGTCCAAGCATTTACGCTATTTTTCGAAACAAGCAATGTTGAACTGATTCAATGTGATTTATACGATTCACTGGGTAACAATGGGTAACAGCCCCCCGAGGCAAATTCTAGAAGAGGGCGAACAGTTAAGCAATAAAAAATGTTGATAGTGCGGACATTAGTAAAATCAGAATATATTACGTTAAAGATACTTTAATATTTTTTAATAAAAAAATTACATAGTTTTTTAAAAAATTAAGCCAAGGGATTTCAGTGATTTATTTACTATATTATCAATATGCTCATTGTAAGTCAGTTTATAGTCCAAATCAACTCCTAAATCTGTGATGAACTTAACTACATCAATTTTATTATTAATAATATAATTTTTCTTATAGTAACTACAAAACTATTTTTTTTGAAGATTAAGTACGTAGTATGTAAGTTTAAAAAAAAGTAATAACATGTTCAGTTTTTTTCTTTAAGCGCCTGCGTATTTGTTAAAATACTAAGGCATTAACGTATAAATCGCATAGTTGCCTATCTTTAGGTGTCAGCACCTGCTACGATAATATTATATTATGCATAGCATTTTATCATAATAAACGTATAATACTGTTGAAGAAATGCAATGTAACGATGCTAATATGGATTGTTAATTGTTATGTCATATAAAATAAAATTACAATTAAGTAAATCGACGGCTTAAACTTTATAAAAGATAAAACGATGAATCATTGGAACAATGTTAGTCATATAAATTAAAAGAAAAGGAATTGGGACCAAACAAGGAGATAGTGAAAAGGAAAATGAAGGAAAGGGATAAAGAGTGGTGTAAGATATATAATGGGAAGTAGGAGTGTAAAATTGCATTTGATTTGTTGACTAGAAATAAAGAGCAAAAAAAAGACAAAAAAACATTTATTCTCTGTTATTCTGAATCATTGCTAGTTTTTTTTTTTTACCTATTATGTGGAGTGTTAAATACGAGAGTTGTGTAAAAAATGAGGTTCTCAATTTTTTTTTTAAGGTTTAAGGCATTTTTTATTTGAACTAAAAAATACATCATTGGAAAGCTTAATTTCTTAACTATTTTTCAACATAATCACCAGATTTTTCAACGCATTTTTGCTGACGACTAATCTACTTTTGGAATCCAGCTTCAAAAAATTCCACTGCCAGTCTGTGGAGGAATTTGGTGACCGCTTCCTGCACTCTTTCATCAATCTCGAAACGTTGTCCACCCAAGTGTTGCTTTAAATTTGGAAACAAGTGGAAGTCACTCAGTGCAAGATCAGGGCTGTAAAGAGCCTGTTCAACGAGATCACAGACAAAATTTCTAACGCCTTTCGTCAGTCTTCCTCTTCGGCAATTTTGGATGGCTCTTGTAGGGTTTTTCAAGGTCTCGCAATAATTTCCCGAATTTATTGTGGTCCCTCGAGTCATAAACTCAACAAGCAGGATCGTTGTCGCTCTCGATCGCTCATCGTGGATGTCTGTGCGCCCATCGGAGAACTCCCTACACCATTTGCGGACGTGTTGAACGCTGATACAAGTTTCCCCATAAACTTTTCACAACTGCCTATGAATATCAACCGGTGGTAACTTTTTAGCGTGCAAAAATCGGATTACTGCACGAACTTCGCACCTGGGGGAGACGGCGATCAGGGATTCCATCGCGGATGGCTTTCAGGCCGGCACTGAACGTTGCAACGAGTTTTACTAAGGCGGAATCTAGAGTGGGGGAACCAACGCACACAGCGAGGTTGCCGGATTTCATCTAGCATTTCGCGCGGCGAGTTTACAGCGCTGGGAACCTTATTTTTTACACAGCCCTCGTATATCTAATCAATTGAAATTATTGTTTAATGTTTCCCTAATACGAGGGATAGTAGAATGTTATAAATGCCTGTATCTTGGAAACCTTGTGTGATGGGGAATATCATGAAGTGATATCATATTTGAGTTCAAGAGAAAAAATACTATTAGCCACATATTTTTCCTTCTGTGACAAAAAAGTATTTTTTTGTTGTCCTTGTTATTAGTTTGTGAGCGCGGAATGCCGATGAGAACATATTTATGAATTCTATGAACATTTCGTATCGCGTTTCTACTCAATACGAAATGTTTCTGACTATTTGCGGATTATATTAAAAAATATTTATTTTATTAAAGAAGATACATGAACAGAAAATATAAAAGGAAAAATAATGAAACCCACTAAACCGCGAAACCGGCTTGTCAGCAGGTTTCTTTTTTCCTTTACAAAGAAAAAAGTGAATAAAATTTTATAAATTTATAAAATAATATAAAAATTATAAGGAACCAAAGAATAAGCATTCGTATTTATCAGACAAAATATATATACAAAAAAATCAATCATCATTATCCCCTTTCTATACCTGATGGTGCACTGGGCACTGCATTGGCACACCAATCGCTGCGTATCTTGATCATTTTTATTACATGAAAGTAAGATGATTAGTCTCATGCTTCAGGTACCAGTCCAGGGACTATGAAATATTTTTAGTGTAAAAACACCCTTTTAAATAAATATTTCATGTCAACCATTTCGGTAATCGAACCCACCTCTTGCATGGCAGGCAAACGCGCTGACCATTACACCACGAGGCCTAAAATTTAAAAGTAGAATGTTAACATCAAATAATAATCAATATAAAGCCGTATATATACTACGAATACCGATTAAAACATATAAAATGGATTTAGAAAAATTCAATGCTGTGGAGAAATGTAAATTATGAAATGAAATTGTTAAAAAATACGTCTCTACAAAAACGCGACATGTTTGACATTGACAATAGTGACGCTGTTATTTTTAAACTTAAACGGTCACAATGTTCAAAATTTAGCCAAATCGTGACGTATTAGGGGCGTATCAAATTCATTGAACCATATTCACGGGAATTCGAAATTATAATTTTAAAAATATTTTTAATGCAACAATTACAATGTGTACAAAAAAATTATTAGTTTTACTCGACAGCATTTCTGAGCCTTTTTAATTTTAAATTATAAAAAAGCGATATTTCCCTATTATTATATTATTTTTAATTTTTTGAAGAAAGCTCATATCCAGCATGATATGCTAAATGCGAGATTTTGAATTTATGGAAAAATGTGGACCGGGCACAACTTGAAAACGTATATTCATAGAGAGAAGATCTTGATCTTGATCGGTATAATCCAAAAACCTTTTTTACCTTGTTTTTTATGGACGAAACATCTTAGTTAACTAAAAGGACTTTAACAGTTTACTACAACGATAAATGAAATTTTGAATATAAAAGTTTGACTATTTTGTCAGTTGGTTTTCACTTCACCTGGGCTGCTTTTCTGTATTTTCTCTACTCTAAGGGGAGTGATTAATTTGAAGATATAATTTTTTTAATGCGATGACACTTTGCTTCATATATGGCCACATTGCCGATTAAACGCCAAATAAATACGAACAAGTGAAATCAAACATGATGATTTTCATTTAGAACGTTATTGCGACCAGCATTACCCAAAACAATTAATTAGGTTGAATTGACGAAACCGTTTGCGTTTTTTTAAGTGTTTTATAAAAATAGTTAATCATTTGTGTGGCCATAGGTGAAGCAAAGTATAGTCACATGCAAAAAAAAAAAATCCCCAAATTAACCACTCTCTAGGTAGTGATAGCGAACCTATTGATTTATTTATGATTTTTTAAGTTAGTTCATAACATTTTAAGAACTAATATAAACTTGTAATAATATTACAATTTTTTATCAAAATTTCTCAAAAACATATTTTTTCAAATTAATTAAAAATATTTAGATTTTTTCTATTTCCTTTATTTCTTCAGGTAACTCATTGTACAGCTTCAATCCCTTGTACAATGAGTTCTGAGATTCGGTTTTTCTCGTCATTGGTAATCTTATCCTTTTTACCACTTGTTTCATATGTATGACATTGTTGGTTAAATTTTACCATTGTTTTGATTTTATGCATCCCCTTAATTATTTTATGTATAAAAATTGCTACATTATATTTAATTTGTTGCTTTACTGTGAGCAAGCGAATTTCTTTGCGCATTCTTTCTACATTAGAATAGATATTTCTTTTGAGTATAATTCTCATCGCCTTATTTTGAAGAGTTTGTATATTTTTCATTTTTCCTTCATTACATACAAAAAGAGTGGAAGAACAGTAATTTATATGTGGACATATTATTGTTTGACCTATGACCCGCGGGTCAGACACTGACACACCCTGTTTTTTTAAATGACCCACGCGTTGATTTTCATGAAATTATTATTATTTTTTCCAAGTGACGCCACTGACCACTGACTACGCACGAGCTAGTACTAAAAAAATAAAGAATTAAATTTGACTCACTTCTCAATCCACCATCACTGCTCTCGGGGGTAGAGAAGATTCAGGATAGCACCTCTACAATGGGCTTAATTAAATATCTTCAACTATACCGTCAGAGTGAAAATATATATCTGGAGAAAAAAAAATGGGTTCCGCATCTTCCGATTGTTATCGCTCCCCAGCGGAGGGCAGAACTGAATTTAACAAAAAGTTTTATTATTCACAATGTATAGTTCGTCTTTTGGTTTCAACCAATCTTTATATATATAATTCCTCTGTACGTGCGATGTCACTAAACTCCTCCTAAACGGCTTAACCGATTTACGTGCGGTTTTCATAGAAATATAGGTCTTTGCGCTGTGCGTGTTCGTAGATATTAAAATCTTCAATCTGATATGTGAAAAAGAAGTAAGGAGCATAAACGTTTTATTTATCGATCTACCAGGGTTGCATTCGAGGAGAATGCATTTACAAAAAAAAGATGTTGTTTTTTTGCGTATTAAAAATCTTTGTTTTTTAATGTTTACAAAAAGCATTTGTTTTTTGTGGATCTTAATCAGGTCTTTTCCTTAAATTCCTTATAATGTCTACCCATTTATTTATTTTTACTGGAGTTATGGTAATACTAAAATAACATTAAATTCGATACATTTATAAAAATCGTATTCTCACATAAGTACATCCCTTTTTTGGTTAGACGACCGGAGTTTGACCTTTGCAAAAAGAATGCCATATTTGAAAAAAATCTTTATTTCATGTTTTGAAATTCAACCATAAACAAGTACTTAGGTGCCTACTTAAATCCAATATTTGAATATTACCAATTTTTAGTTTAGGAATTTAATCACAAACAAGTAAATAGGTACCTACCTACTTATCAATGAAAAGTCTTTTTCCAAGCTTATAGCAGGCGAGCCAACGTTCGGGCAGGACAACGTCTGTCGGGTCCGCGAGTATTTTAATAAAATTACGTAACATGTTTTTTTCCTATGAGAATCCGTCCACGGTATGATATCACAATATAAGCCACATTTATCACTTCGCTACAGAGATGAAAGTATGCCTTCATATCGCTAACAATGGATTCATTATTATTACATTTTATAGGAACATACTGTGAATAAAAAATCATGTAGTTGAAATTTATTTTTTCAAGTTTAAAAAAATATTATTTTCAATACAGTAGTTACCATTTTTTTTAATGTTCTGAGAAATCTTCGACATATTTTTTTATTTTTAGGTTCTACTTTAAAATGTCAACATACTCGCCGAAGACAACCGAAAATCGAAAAAAAACCACCCAACTTCTTCGTTATTAAGTTATTGCAGGAAACTATAGAATCGACATTAACCCTTGGTCTCGGGCGATGGTTTGTTGGCATATTTGTATTTTCTTGTCATACCTAAACGAGACCATTAACCCGGTTCCCGGGGGACTGAGTCATCTTCTCAGTTCTCACTGGAGTAATTCTCATTCAGCGCGTCAACGTCGCGGGGGTGGGCACCTTTCACTTCAGTAGACTGAAGTGTTTAGGTGACTAAGTTAGGATGAGGACCCAGTATCGCGTGGTATAACGCGATCCCTTGCTCAAGGCTAAGGGTTAGGACCTCGACGGCTGTGATGGCGGAGATGAAGTGCATCAGTACGGCGGAATTCTCTCTCACGCCGCCCGGACATACTTCAGGGCCTCGATAATGATGGGGAGATAAAGACGTAAAACAAGGGGAAGCGTACGTCACAGTACACATATCTGCGTTATAAAATGACATAGCTTCACTATGATGTCATAGTTGAAGATAAAAGTCTCCCGACCGACTACAAAGATATAGTACCGATCCCCCTATCATCAAGTTTTGATGTGAGTACATCGGTTTATACCGACGGGTCTAGAACCCCTCGATACGTTAATCTACGCATCAAAAATGTCAAAAATTTTGTTCCACCGAGCATTTCCTTTAATTATTATTTATTTAATTTTTTAATCGTTTTGATGTTGGCAATTTTTTTCTTAAAAGCCTATTAAAAATATGAGAGAGAAATAAGTAAGTTTTGAAGTCCAACATAACTGTCACTTTAATAAAACGAACGCCTAGCTGTGAAAATAATGTCGCTAGGTTCTATCCTATTAACAAATAAGAGTATCTAAGCTTAGGAAGTTACCAATGTAAATAAAATTTTTAGTTTTTATATTTTTTCCATGTGTTTTCCTATCTTTCCGAGTGTATGTATCGAGACGTTAAAGGAGCCGGCTTTGTAGTCAATCGGTAGATACATACAGACGATCGTTAAGCGTACCATCTAGGTGATTTCCAAAATTTATACAACATTCATGTTCAAGCGAGCATTTTTGCTTGAATTGGGATTTATTGGAATTTATAATCGTTTTGAAGTGAGTATTTTTTATTACAGAAGCCTATTTAAAATATAAATGAGAACTATTTAAAATGTTAATGACGTAAGGAACGCGGACTATTTTTTTGCGGCCATTCATTGGCTTGTTTCGATCATATGATGTCGATTCGACAAGTAGGTAGAACACACCGAGGTAAGATACAGATAGTATAGAAGTTAAGTATACCGTCTCGATATAGACAGATGAAGATAACGTTCATAATTGAGGCACAGCTGTAGGCTGTTGGGAGACAGCAGCGTCGGGCAGGACATTGTGTTGAGGATGGCAGCGGAGGAACAACAGTCAACAGAGGCATCCTAAGCCCCAGTTAGCAAGAGGGTTACTGTCTTGGCGTCAGAGGCAACCGGCCGTAAAACAGAAATCAAACAACAAATCTCCTAGTCCGACGTATAGACTCGAAGGCTAAGAGGGCTGACTTCAAGTAAATGGGATTTAAAGCCTCGAGGAAGAAAAAGGAGAAGTAACTATAACATTAGTATTATGATCTAATTATATAATTAATCGAAATTGATAATACTAACAATATGATGTACTAAGATGTAAAGTGTACATAACAACAAGAACAAGAAAACATGTTAAAGTACCTTCCCTTTAACTATGTAATATGAATTAACAATCAATCTAGAAAACGTCATAACAATGGACTTGACCTAATAGACCGATTTAATCAGATTTTATATTCAAGGCTTTAGATTCTTTTTCTGTAATTATCATTTTATTTTCTGCCTTCAGGCGGATGAAGAATACAGTGTAAAATACAATCATATCCCCGGACGAGTGTTAATGACGCGATAGATTCTCTCAGGTAAAAAACCTGAAAAGGGAAATTAATAACAAATCTAAAACTTCTCGGTTCGTCAATATATTGAC
This sequence comes from Micrasema longulum, assembly GCF_059751315.1. Taxonomy (NCBI): domain Eukaryota; kingdom Metazoa; phylum Arthropoda; class Insecta; order Trichoptera; family Brachycentridae; genus Micrasema; species Micrasema longulum. Next base: position 206,486 of record NW_028279371.1, on the reverse strand, counting down.
CAAAGACATTAACAATATTAGCATCATTTTCATTTTAATTCTCTGATAAAACGCCGCGTTGTTTTCGATATTAAATTTCTGTATAAAATATTAAACTATAAAGTAGATTTTAACCTCCTAAATAAAATACAAATAAATGCGCGATTGAGAACACTCAGACATCGGGAAATATTTAAACTGTCTTTGTTTTCAAATAATGCTACATACCACACACCTATGGCCCGCATGTGTCGGGAATATAATATATACTGCCGAAACAATAAAATTGTCATTTTTCATGATACTCTCTCAGCTTTTGCGAATAATCTCTTAGGAATAAATTTTATTCAATAAGTACACACGTACAACTTATTTTTTATTGCATTGTATCCTGTATAAAAAAATAAATAAAAAATATGTATTACAACTTAATATATAAATCTATTTTGTGTAATTCTATAATTGAAGATATATATGAATGTAAAATTGTATCGACGAATGCTTTCAAATTGTATGTTTTCTAGTATGTATCTTTGTTGAATTACCTAATAAAATAAAATGAAGTAAATCATTAAAATACTTTACTGTTCATTAATTCGTCCCTGTTTAGAATATGCCAGTGTAATTTGATATCCGTACCATCGGAATCATATTGATCATTTGGAGTCTCGTCTAGCATCGTTTTCTAGAAAGATTCGCATGGTTGCTTTTCTTCGAAAGAGGAACCTATTTTACGGAAAAAAAATACACATATCTTCATCGGAGAACCGTAGAACAGAGTTGGACCTTATACGTATTTTTAAAACCCTGAACTCAAGTGATGTCCCTTCTCTGTCACAAACAATCTCGTTCCTTGTTCCCTCCCGTGTCAATAAAAAGAATAATCTTTTCCATGTAAAATCTTTTAAATCTAATGATGCCTTTAATTCCCCAATGTCGAGACTAGTAAACTCTTCCAGTGACTTGGAGTTTCTTGGGCTGTCTCTTGTAAATGTCAAAAAGGGTGTAGGGGCCATGGCGAAACTTACCTATTGTAAGACTTATTCTTTATACCTTTGTTCTAATTAATGCTAATGCTTCACAAACATCGCACTTTTCCCTCTTTCCAATTGTTCCAAGAAGCTAAACTTTTAGATCTAAGACAAATATATTGTTTTTAATGTTTAAAATATATATTTAAGAACCAAAATTTATTTACAAGTAATTCAAATAGATCAAGTCAAAGAAGGAATCGTGTGTTAGAAATACCACATTGTAAAACGAGGCTCGCACAGACACGCATATTTTATAGGCCCAAAAATTTTTAAGTCTCTTTTTACTGATAATATTTCATTAATTACAAACTTTCAAAATGTTCCTTCTTTTAAAAAACATGCACTATCCTGGATTTAAACTAAAGATATGAATTCTTTTTTCTATGATTTATTTTGTTGTTCTTTAATAATAAGGAATATTTTTGTGTTTTTTTTAATATTTTTTATTTCTTTTTTTAATTACTAAAAAAAAAACACATTATCTTTTACAGAATATTTTATTTTTTCTTTCTTATGTTACACAAAAATTATAACTGTCCATTATTTATTATAGGAGCAAAAATTCAAACATTTTCTTGTATACCCACGAACAGGCCATGCCTTTGAGGGATTTTTTGTTTACTATTTTTACTATTAATATGTATTTCATTGCTGAGTAATTATGCTTTATTTTTTTAATACTCTGTTTTATCACTTGTGTTTATTGTAAAAAACAAAAAAAATGAAAAAAAAAAAAAAAATTTACAATCCTTATTTCTGACTTTTGCTTTCTATATTTATAAATATTTTTTTGTTCTAATAACTTGTAAGTCAACTGTGAAAATTAAATCAAATAAAAATATAGGCCGCTAATAAATGAAAAAAATATGTATAATGAAATAAACAAACATATAACCCGAATCCGAAACTTCGGTCGGCCATTAGCGTGTATATCGTTTGTATTAGGGCAGTGCGGTAAGATATATTTTTATAGCTTTATTCTAAACTTGCACCTACGAATGTTTTGCAAGATGGCGGCGACAATAACAATATCGATCGCAATATCTAATGGTCATCAAATAAATACATTGTAAAATTAAAGACCTAGCGTGATCCCCTCAAGAACAGTGGCAATATTTCACAAATACGGCATTTCTATTTGATTTTATTCTTCGATTAAATCCATCACGACAGTAATTAAAACACGTACAGCCGTCTTGTAAGGTTATGTCGAAGGTGAATTAAAAGATCAACCCCTGAGTATAACAGGGTATTTACTAACAATATTTTGAGTTTGTCCGAATTTTTGTAGACAAGGACTGGATTCAACTCCCTGGGGAGCTGTTAACATTTGCAACAGAGATGAAGAACATTTTAGAGAAGGTAATATAGAAGTCCAGGCATTTAGGGCTAATGACCTGACATTGGCTGGTTCAAATGGCCACTTTACACACTGTGTAACATTCACCATTCTGCCCATATTTGAACACCTACATTCCTTCAATTTTTCATATGTTGATGTTTGTGAAGTTAAAGAGCTGAGAGAGACAAATGAATCTCTTCACAACAACAAAGGTTTCAGCTCTTTAACATCACTAAAATCAACAAATTTAAAATATATGGATGTTCAAACATAGGCAACATTGTGAATGTTACACGGTGTCTAAAGTGGCCACTTAAACTAGCCATTGACAGGTCATAAGTCCTGTAAATGCCTAGACTTCCATATTCCCTTCTTTAAGGTATTCTCATTCCATGTTTTAATTTGTTAATCTTAACTACTCCCGAGGGGGTTGAAATCCAGTCTTTTATCTACAAACATTTGGAAAAACTCAAATATTGTAATAAAGAAGTCTAGGCATCTACAGGGCTTATGACCTGTCAATGGCTGGTTTCAGTGGCCACTTTACACACTGTGTAACATTCACCATTCTGCCCGTATTTGAACATCTATATTCCTTCAATTCTTTCATCTGTTGATGTATGTGATGTATGTTGATGTATGTGTTGTTGATAAATCCACCTGGTCCATGAAAAAGTATAGAAATTTAAAAAAATATGATTTTCATGCGTTGCCTTGTACGTAGGTGAAATAATTAGATTAGATGAATCTCACCCGCATAAATAAAGTTTTTAGCTCTTTAACTTCACAAACATTAACAGATGAAAGAATTGAAGGAATATAGAGTTCAAATATGGGCAAAATGGTGAACGTATAAATTTTTCTATTATTATTTTGTATATTGTTTTGATTATTTTGCACATTGTTTTGATTACTTGTATAATGTTTTTATATGAAAATAAATATTTTTGATTTATTTATCGAAGAGTCCCGACTTAACACGGAATTTTCTAACAAGTCGGGACCCAAAAAACATTAAAAAAAATTAATAAAAACCAGCCACCGACAGGCCAGAATCCTAGACTTCTTTATTACCTTATCTTAAATGTTCTTCATCTCTGTTGTAATATGAAATTGAATTTATAAAATTAAATAGTCCCTTACGTTATTTAGGTAAATTTGTAATAACATGTCACTATAATTTATTGTAATAAATTTCAAAATATGAATAGAATTTATTTAAGCTTGTCCATCAAAAATAATATCTACTTTCTAAATTTATTTGTACATATTGGGTTCACATATAATTGATGAACAATCTCTAAATAGAACGAATTGTGATTATTACACCAAAGTCGTATGTATTGTAACAATCACATGTCAAACTGAAACATCTGAAATTTTGCTTACACTTTAAATTCATAATATTTTATGAATTGTGTAGTTCTTTTGTAAAACGAAGTGCAAAATAACAAAAGTGAATTGGTTTTTTATATACACAAGTGTTATCTAAAATTTATTTTGTGTTTCTTGTCCATAAAATCTGATTGGATTTTTGTGCATTTTTGACAGCTAATATGTCTAATTTAAGAGGCACATTGCAAGCCGCAAAAGATGAGCAAACGGATAAAATATTTTTATATTTTCATAAAAAATTAGAGTAACCAATAAGATAAAGAGATAAGATAAAAAAATAATGCAATTTGACACATAGTGAAAAGGACAGTGAAATTAGTAGTCAATTCAATGGGCCTTACTTATAAACCTGGTATAAAGTTACGCTTAGGCATAGTGATAAAATAATGATGGAAATACCATTCATATTCTTCTACTTTAATAAGGATGCTATTCCTATCCGTATTCTACCACTGTACCTAGGCGTCAGGGGCGAACCGTGAATAGAAGCAATTGTGCGCAGCTTACCATTATATTTGACAAACCATAATAATGTTTTATTGTAACTTTATTTACAGAATAACAAATAAATAATTAATATTTATTTTAAATCATTTCCACCGTTTGTATTTTTATCCTAATATAAACAAAAATTTGAACAAAGCGCGCTTAGCGCCTGCGGTGAGCCAAGAAACTAGCCGATTATTCCAGCTTATTTTTTCATACAAATAAGTATACTATATTTTGAATGTATTAACCCCAGTGCGGGTTTTTTCTCCTAGATTAAACTTGCAGATTATTTGAAGATTCTCGATTTGGAAAACAGTATTTCAAACATTGTTTCGTAAGGAAGATTTTTCTTTGATATGGTACTTTTGACAAAAGACCATAATTACTTTTATGCGTCATATTGCAGGACATATAGCGCTTCATGCTGCCGTTTTTAGAACTATTAATTACTAGGACAATTCAGTCAGTTGACATTTCAAATGAATACCTAATAATATTGACTGAATTGTGTTTTTTTTTATTTATTTTTTAATGAATTAAATATTAAAGTAATGGATAATATATCTATATAATATAATATATCACTAAGTTACATCGTTTGAATTGATTTCGTGGATTAGAGTTGTATCACACAGAACCACAGAAAAATATTAACTTATAGTATTTATTACGTACATTTTATTATGTACCTCCTAAATAGTTTTTTTTTATGTAGGTACAAATATATAATATTTTTTATAGCTTATCTGTAAATAAAATTACCATTTGCCACTGCTAGGCGTAACTTTATACCAAGTTAATAAGTAAGGTCCAATAAAAATTGCGATATATGAAATTGCAAATTTTAAAAGAGTAACTCGTTCATTCGCAAAGAAACATTGATTTTTCCTTATGAGTAAAACTGTTAGGAAGACTCTGGTCTTTAAAACGGTTTCAGGTATGTGAAGGAACATACTTTCAACTGCCATTTGTGCCGTGGTGTACAAATCGTCTTTTATTCAGATTTTTAAAAATATGTATATTTTAAATCATCGTTAAAATTATCCGTTGTCGCATATAAAAATTATAATACAGTTTCCGTAGTAATCTTTTGCTAAAAATAATAATAAAGAACCTTGAATATGAAAATTATCTAGATGCTTTATTTAAAATACCTTTTACGGTTTTTAATTAAATTTATATAAATAAATATGATGACAAAAGAATCGTCCCAACTCAACACAGGTAATCCCAAAGAGTTGGGACTACATTAAAGTAAATAAGTAAATTTTTATTGTACATTAGTATTCGCATATTGGTGTAGTGAGTGTCCTGACGAAGAGAAGGGTACGTCTCGAAACCGGTAGACATAAAAAGCGGGTAAGTGGTTAAATACTAATATTTACTAACATTGATTAAAATGTTTGACCAGAAAGTTAGTGCTTTGAACATAAATAATAAATTTTAGTACATTTAAAAAAATGTAGGTACACATATTTGACGCACTAACTTTATGGTTATTTATTCATTATTATAAAAAAGTGTCGTAACATTGAAAAAATCAAAAATCCCAAATTAACAGTGGTCAGCGCGTTTGCCTGATATGCAAGAGGTCTCGGGTTCGATTCCCTACACGGTAGATATGAAATATTTATTTGAAATTGTGTTTTTACACTAGCATATTTCATAGTCCCTGGACTGGTATCCGAAGCGTAGGACTTATCGTCTTGCCTTCATTTAACTAAAATAATCAAGATAAGCTGCGATTGGTGTACCAATACAGAGCCCCATGCACCATAAGGTGCGGAAAAGGAATGATGATGATGATGTAGAGGTAGAGGTTAGAGAAGATTCAGACTACCACCCCTGGAGGCGTCCGGTGATGTCCACATGCTCTCCTTTGGAGGGGACGCGGAAAACAGAATAAAAAAAGTATCCAGCATTTCTAAAACACATTTCAAAGTTCTGGGTTTTATTTCACACACAGGACCGTTTTCTTTACTGCGCTCGGACATAGGAATCTGTGTACAAAAGACAATGTGGCTACACGTGTAAATGGCGAACTGTCTTGTCTGGCGGTCATTTGTTTTGTTAGATCGGCAATATTCGCGACCATTGTGTTGTATTTATTTCCTGAAAAATGGGTTAATCAACTCACTGGCACGTGACACAATATGCTTGTAATACTAAATCAAGCAATCAACAGATTTTTTTGCAATGGTCAGTATAAATTGCATTTAATTGTCGGTCACATCACATACTCATCAATATTAGAACATGTATGGAGAGGCTATTAAACCCGCCACAAATAATGCATATTAATGATGTAATAACTTATATTTACATTTAAGTTATTAATTTTAAAATACTTGGTACACTTCCATTTATTTGTTTGACCAATTAGCGCTTTCACCATCTAATGGGAATCTTCAGACTGGTTAATATTATAAAGTGTAAGGATAATTTATATAAAACTAAATATTATCTTAAGTGTAGGTCCATTTAAAAAATAAGTCGAAAGAGATACAATACGCAGTATTTTAATGGAACAGAGTGGGACAAATTATTGAATATTTCTAATCTATCTAACTTTTGATCTTTATATCCTACATGTAAAATATGTATGTTTTTTGATTCGTCAAAATTATGTTTTAATTCATTTAAATGTGATGCATAGTTTGATATATCGTTATTTAATCTAGAACATTTAGCTTTACACTGTATAATATTCACCAGTCTGAAGATGCCCCTTTGAGGGCAAAAGCGCAAATTGTAAGCGTACCAAGTATTTTGAAATTGATAACTTATTTGTAAAAGTTCATGGTTTACCTCTTCGTTCTAATTCTCAAGGCACTCTCTTAATACCCATCCACAATTCCTCTTTCTTCTCTAACTCATATAGTGTCCATGCGGCTCGACTGTGGAATCATCTCCCACCCACCATCAAAGATGTTACTACATTATCTCTGTTTAAATCACGTCTGAAGAAACATCTCCTTTCTCTTCCTTAATCTCTCCTATTTTCCTCTTTCCTCTTTTTTTCCTTTTTCCCATTGAGTAATAGTTTTGATTTAAGGTAATTTATAAACAAATACGTTTATTTCTATTTTTATATACTTTTAGCTTTTTAATCTTTTTTTTTCTATTGAATATGTTCTGTAACTTGAATTATATAAATAAAATTTTTATTTTATTGGTTGGTTGGAAGAAATTGCCATTTGGCAATAAGCCCGCCAATGTACAAATAACATTTTGTACAAAAGTTAAATAAAAAAAATAAAAAAATATCAGTTATTACATCATTACAATGGAATTCCATCAAGAATTGTCAAGAAATAATTTAAATTAAATAAAAATGCATATTATTTTCCATAATAGCATATTTATAATTTTTTTATTTCTAAATTTTATTTTTTATCACCAGTTGCTATTGTTAGTTGTGATTTAAATGCAACTATGCTACCAATTCTCTGTATCCGTTACAAGCCTCTAAAATAAGGACTTGGAGGATTATTCCTTTGTAAAAAAATAAAAACAAATTTTACTAAAAACCCTTTAATAATTCATAACAAATGTTACTACCAATCTTTTCATGGTAAAATGTAGGCTAATATACGCTAGGTCTTAGCACCGTATTATTAAAACGTTTAATGGTTGAACGACCTGCAAACGGTGTCTGTGCAAAAACGAGGTGAATGCATTTTCCTCAATTCTGCTTAAGTAAATCGTGAGCATTACTTAGAAAAAGAAAAAAAAACTATTTGACGGGAAAAAACGTAATGTAAAAAGTTTTGCCAGCTTCAGTTTGACTGAGTTCCAGTCATCAGCCGAATAAACTATTTAAAACAATTCATTCAGTAAGCTGCTTGTTGTACGCTGATGATGAAGTTCTTTTAGCAAGCAGCAAGGAGGATTTGCAACAAATAGTATCTAGAATGTATGATGTATGTAATTGTAATGTAACTTTTTTCGTAGATTTCTTCGCGACTAAACAGTGTGGGATGAAGTTGGATTGGCAGGGTTTAGCTCAAAGTTTTAGATCTTTCGTATTTTTGAATATATTGTATACAATTATTGTTTTGCCCTTGTTTGTCTTTGCTAAATAGTTTTATGCTCTTTTTGTTCAGTTTCTTGCATTTATGTTTCTTCATGTAACTGTTGTAATTGATTTAGGCCGTATATATATAATAAATAAATAAATAAATGTATGCCTGGGGAGTGAATTGGTGATGAACGAAAGTAAGTCAAAAGTGATGGTATTTGAAAGGGGAAGTGAGGTTACTGACTGCGTAATAAACGTAAACAACGAATGTCTCAAACAAGTAGAAGAATTAGTGTATCTGAAAAGCATGTTTTCAAGAGATGGAAGAATAGAAACATATGTTGAAAGGAGAGTGAATGTGGGCAACAAAATGAACGGCGCACTAAGCACAACAATTGCTAATAAAAATATGTCAATCGAAGCTAATCTGGCAGTGCACAACGGAGTTTTAGACCCAACACTCATGTATGGAAGTGAAACATGGAACTAGCAGAGGAAAGATGAAAGCTGAGTGAACACGGTTAAAATTCGATTTCTTAAACGAATGTGTGGGAAATCAATATATGACAGGATTACGAATGATGAAATCAGTCGAGAGTGTAAATCTGAGTCGGGTATAATTGATAAGATTAAAAAGGGTCTCTGAGATGGTTTGGTAATGAAGAACAAATGGATGACGAAAAAATGGTAAATCAACTATACAAGGTGAAAATTTACGGTAGCGTAAGACGAGGATGAACAGGGAAGACCTGGCATGATCAAATAAACAAAAATCTTAAGTCTGGTCACGTCAAAAGCAGGCAGAACCAAAGGGCATTTATTAATGTGGAAGAAGCTAGAAATATGTGCCAGGATAGACGTGTGTGGCGGTTCAATCTCTCTGTCTACCCCTACGGGGAAATGGCTTGATGCTAGTAGTAGAAATCCAAAAAGAAATTTATGAGAAACAAAGTCTCAAAACTCTATGTGCAAAATAAGTACCTAAAGAAGCAAAATAAATAGAAAGCCCCAAAATCATTAGTAGTTCTTTTGTTTAAACCTATGTTTTCCTTGGAAAGTGGTTCCGTCATCTTAGGGTCGTAATATGCCGTGATGCTGTGGCAGTTATAAGACGGCCGTCTTAACTGTGTCTAGAGATGTGAACTTAAAGAAAGCGGTGTCGTTATCTAGCGGCAATGACCTCATCTGTCAAAAATTTGTACCGGAATGAGCGTCTGCGTTCTGTATTATTTTTCAGTAGTCATAATGTGGGATATATTTGATGCTGTCAATAAAAACGGAGTGTGGAGGAGACGGTTTAATCATGGACTAGAGGCACTGTATAGCGAACCCAACATTGCACAATTTATCGAAATAAGAAGATTACAATGGTTGGGCCATGTGCACAGAATTAATGATAACCGCATCCCAAAAGAGATTCTTTATACCACTCCGGAAGGCAGACAAAGCAGAGGCAGGCCAACATTAAGATGGCTGGGTAATGTGGATAGTGACATTAGAGCGATTGGCCTGACGAATTGGAGAAGAGCCGCAGGACGCAGGGAGGAATGGAGACAAATTCTGGAGGAGGCCAGGGCCCACAACGGGCTGAAGCACCACTTTTGATGATGATGTGGAAATAATATTACAAGAAACGTTCTGAAAAATAAAAATATTACAATATCTAAAATCTAGATGATATTCCTTTCTTGTAGCAAACAAACGTTTTTAATTCATTGACAGTTTGTTTAGTGTAACTAAATATTAGTACCGACTTTTTATTTCTATCGGTTTTGAGATGTGCCCGTCTCTTCGTCAGGACACTCACTACACCAACATGCAAATACTAAAATACACCTTCACCTTCACAACCTTTACAACTCATGGGTGTACCATTTACAGTGCAATACGTGTCCATCAAGGCATATTGGGAGAACGTCACGTACCTTTAATATTCACATTTAAGAACACACGAGTTGTGGGAGAGACGCGGAAGGGGCGAGAGTGTTGGCTGGCGATAGGGTCTCCCGAAGGCGTCTGATGATGTCCACATGCTAAAATTAGGAGCGGATGTGGAAAAAAAGAAAAAAAAATACAAACGATTACATACTGATTCTCGCTATTTTGAATTTTCATTATTAGGTACAAGAAAAACGCGATTCAATTTAATTACTCGACAGTAGATTTATCATAAATGACTAATTAAGTGCGTTTTCCAGTGATGTAGAGAAGCCTTCGTTTCACGCAATTCCGATATTATTTAAAAGTCCGGCTTGCGGTGTAGTGGTTAGTGTGTTTGGCTAGTACAAATGAGTTAATAATAATATACGACATAAAATAAATAAAAAATAATTCGAATTGCGTTATTTATTAACAACAGGAAATTTGACGATTCAATTTTGATGCAATTAAAAAAAATGAAGGTACTGATTAGTAGCATAAAAAATATTTGAAAAATTTTAATTTGAAATTCCCGCGAAAACGGTTTATTGCATTGGCCACGGCCTAAATACGTCACGATTTGGATAATTTTTGAACTTTGTTTGAGACCGTTAAAATTTAAAAAGAACAACGTCACGAATCTTGACGTCGCTCCTGTGAAGGTCTAACACGTCGCGGTTTTCTGAAGACATATTTTACAATAATTTTATTTTAAAAGTTATGTATGAAAACATTTTTCCACAATATCCATATTGATTTTGAATAAACAATTACAGGTCCAAAATAAGACAGATGAGAAATTGAAAAAAATATAATTATGTAAAGTAATTGCAATAGAATTTTAATCAATCTACAAACATCATTTGAAAACTCACCCTTATTAGCCACTTTAGTTTGACCCTGTATATAAAACAACAAATATTTTTTTTATATGAAATCCTCCAGTGCCATAATTTTAATATTAAACAATTATGTTTATATCCATACAGTGTTTTGATTACCATATAAAACATTGTCGTTTATGTACAAAGGTATTTGTGCGGATGTTGGAGGACCGGCAGCTGGTCGGTGTAGAGGAGCCAACAAGCCCCCGACGGCGCGGCGGCACGCTTCTCGGCTCAATATCTGCACGCTACCTATGTGTACTATATTACTTATATCACTACTATTATGATTTGTTTGTTATTATTATTATTGATTTTACTATTTTTTAAAGCAAAAAAAACCTATACGCGCCTTTGTAAATGACGTCGATTGGATTAAATTGATCATAGAATAATTCATCAATTAGCATAAAAATAATACCAAATGGACACGAAGAGCACTGGAAGGTTTGATTTATGTAATAATAGATAAATAAATATTATACGCTTTTAATAAGTATGTAGTCAATATGGCGGCCTCCAGGGTGTAGTGGTTATGACGCTTGTGTCACGCACGGAAGGTTCCGAATTCGATTCCTGGTTAGAATACAAAAAATAAATGTAGTTTTTCTCAAGAAAAAGTAAATGAAGGGTATACGGCTCTAAACTGGGCTAATTGAATTTTAAAAATATTTTTTTTCATTTAATTTTTTTTTTTAATATTTTTTTTTGAAAGGAAAAATACGCTTAGCCTCTATTTTAGAGGCTCGTCAGCAGGTGAGCAAGAGAGAACGTGGAAGGAAATTATATGAAAAATACACTACAACATAATATGACGTGAAGAATGATATTAGTAATGTGATACACGGATACTATTAAATATAATGTTTTTATTCAAGTAAAAAAGAAGGCCTCCGTGGTGTAGTGGTCAAGACGCTTGACTCACGTACGGAAGGTTCCGGGTTCGATTCCCGGTGAGAACACAAAAATTGAAATGTGATTTTTCTCAAGCCGGGTGTTCTGTGATGTAATTCACCACTGTAATTGGGCCTCCTGGCCTGTTGTGGTGCAAAAAAAAAAAAAAAGAAAAAAAAATGGCTGCATTGCGCAGAACTGATAGTATCTAGTACTAATATTCAGTTTAAGATACCCTTAGAATATTAGATCTGTCAAGAATATGCTTCTCTTATTTAATCTTCATTCTATAGGACTCATATTTTTTTTACAGAAAAAAAATCGCGTTTTTATGATTTACCCAAATATTTAAATTTCTAGTCCATTTTCAACGAGTTGTAAATGACTCACTATTAAAAAATTGTGAAGTAACTTGGAGTAGAGTGGGCTTCGAACCTCGGACCTCTGATCCGTGAGTCGCAACGCTAGCCGTGGGATCTCAACCCGATTCAATATTGACCATATCGAGCTTGTTCAGCACCGTTTTCTAAGAAAAGTGGCGTGGATGCTCGGATTGCAAAGGCGATTGCAATTCATACGTTTAAATAGACCAAATTATTAAAGAAACGTAGTGAGACCTTACACGCATTGTCAAAATACTTACTGATACAAGTGATGTCCATCTGTGTTACAATCAATCTCTTTTTATATTCTCCACCATTTCCCCAGGAGTAAAAATTTACTATTGATCAGCGACTTTTGTTTCAATGTCCAGAATGTGTAGATTAATCAATTCGTTACCTAACGTGGCATTATTTGGAATTTAATTTTGGAATTTTCATTTTTTTTAAACCGCTAACGCAATGCGGGATGAAGAAGGTTTGGTATGGCTTAGATCGAAATCTTGTATCTAAAAAATATATATGTATTTGCGTTCTTATGATTTACCCAAATATTTAATTTTTATGGCCATTTTCAACGAGTTGTATTTTATTTATTTTACATTTATTTTTTTTACATAAATATACAATGTTTATACTTATAAAGGCGGGATATTGCGGGATATTTTACCGTTCAGATTGATGAAATTACAAGTACATGAATATCTCTCTATAATCTTATATTATAAAGAGAGGAGAAGGGAGGTGGTGGAAAGAAAAAAATAAGGAAAGAAGAACTACTCAAACATTTAGATAGTGACATTTCAATCTTGATTTAAATGTATATAAAGAAGGGTCGTCTCTAAGATTAGTGGGTAGATTATTCCACAATCGAGCAGATACTACTTTGAAAGAGAAGGCAAGAAAATTAGAGCGGTGAAGAGGTATTAAAATGGTTCTCTCGTTACTAGAGTAAAGAGATAGTCCATGTTGTGATAGAGGTTGGAAGAGCTCTCTCAGTAAAACAGGCAAAGTGGGATTATTTAAAATATTGTGAAGAAGTGATAGAAACATCGTAAATACTTACTATTGTAAAATGGGAATCAAGTTGGAATAGAGTGAGATTGGAACCTCGGACCTTTGATCCGTGAGTCCGAGACACTAGCCACGGGGCTACAACCCGATTCAAAGTAAATAGGCAAATGTGAAGATCGTCTTTTTAATAAACTGTTTGTAAACCATCATTTTACTGTCCGACTTTGTCTTTACTACTCCATCTTCCAATACTGAGGTCATAAAAAAGAAGGACGTTCCTACATAAAACAAAAAAACGGAGAAAATAAATATTTTACAACTCGGAAATTGAAAAATTCGCTGTGTGAAAAACACTACAAAATTTTATTATATTATTATGCGACATTATGTATTGTGGTTTTTCCTAACGAAATATTTATATTAATTTTAATAAGTTTATGTCATATGTTTAAAAAATTAAAATTTTAATTTTATTTTTAGTTAAAAAAAAATAAAAAAATAAATTATACTGCAATGAAAAGACGTTTCTGGCTGGAAACGCCCTTTTTATTTTGGTAATTAGTAAAGGTCTTTCTTTCTTAGTGTTAATATGCCAATAGATTATACTCAACTAAATAAAATAGACGTAACTGGCCATTTACCGCTTTTCAAACTAGTAACGCCGACCTAATAATAATTAATTAACTTCGAAATTACCAGCAGATGCGCCCATCTTAAATTGAATTGAATACGAGTAGGTACATTAATTTCAGATGAAAAACGGAATAGAAGAAAAAATAAGTATGATCAGTCTTTTATAATTATATAAGTCAGAACACCCTTTTAATTAATCTTTAAGACTTTTTGCAGTTAAGTCTCATTTATTAGTGAAAATAAAAGGGTTGTGGTTATTTTAGAAAGATAATTCAAGTATTTTATTTAACTTTTTGTATATAATGTTATTTGTACATCGGCGGGCTTTATTGCCAAATGGCAATTTCTTCCAACCAACCAATAAAATAAAAGTTTTATTTTTATAATTCAAGAAAAAATTTTAGAAAAAAAATATTAAAAAGCTAAAGATATATAAAAATAGAAAAAAACGTATTTGTTTATAAATGACATTAAATCAAAACTATTACTCAATGGGAATAAGGAAAAAATATGAAAGAGGAAAAAGGAAAGGAGGAGAGATTAAGGAAGAGAAAGGAGATGTTTTTTCAGACGTACCAGTAAATAAATATATTTTTTTCCTGATTCCGAATATGTATTTAACTTATTTTTAAAAAAAAAGGTCATATGCATCCTTATTTCTTATGACGGCAGAATACTCAAATTGGACTCGTAGTGGCTAAAAATTTTGATTGAATTAATGTAAAATAAGAAAATCACCCTTAAATTAAGCTTTAAAGTAATTAAAATATGATTTCATTCTTTATAAAACTAGGTTACTAAGTCAATGCCACAATTTTACTCACCCTTAACCTTCACCACTTGCGTGATGAGAGCTATTAATGTATCTCAGTGTTTAGTTACAATCAATTATGGATTTACTATTGTAGTATTTTTCTCTTAATTAAACATAAATTTATGCAAAAATCGTACAATAAAGTGGTTACTTGTTGTTGTTTTGTTTTTATAAAAACGCGAATGGCCATGATACATGAGTGGAGTGGTTTTGAGAATGAAGGCTGTCTCTTATCAAATAATGCATCTAAAAGCAGAAGGTGATTCTTTTAGATACACCCTTAAATAAAGAATAAATAGGTAATACTCGTATATAACTACGATTGGAGATTCAGTCAGCTATAATATAATGGACAGAGTCAACGTTACTCTTCTGAAACAATGTTCAATATTATAAGATCTTACGATTTAAAATTATTTATATCCAAAGACAAATATTGAGTTAAATTTAGACTACAATATATACTCAAGAAATATAAGAGCGTCAAATTATTTAACTTGTGAACAACATATGAATTGGGTTGTGGTCCCGTGGCTAGTGTTGCGGACTCACGAGCCAGAGGTCCGAAGTTCAAATCCCACTCTACCCCAACTTGATTTCCATTTTCTAATAGTGAGTTATTTACAACTCGTTGAAAATGGCACCAAATTGAAATATTTGGGTAAATATAAAAACGCTAATATTTATTTTATTTCAATAAAAAAATAAAAAAAAACTTTGAAGGACTAACAGAAAAAAAACGAGTTTTGTGTAAACAGCAATAAAGTTTTACAATTCACGTTCAAAAGTTAAAACATTAACACACTTAAAAAACTCAAAAATACTATTTTAACAACCCATATGACGAGTGATGTGTGATGTTATATTTTATTTATTTTATTTAATTTTATTTCATTGGAAAGCAAACAGACATTTATAAATTTATAAGATACAATTATATTATAAATACTAATCATAAAATGCAATAAGAGGCTTTCACATAATATTGTTATTGTAAATGTTGTCACATAAAAATTATACATAACATAAAATGGTTTTTTGAGGGGGTGAAATCCAGTCTTTTGTCTACAAACATTTGGACAAACTCAAATGTTGTAATAAAACCGACTGGTCCAAGAAGAAGTTTAAAAAATGCAAAATTGTTTTTAGGCGTTGCCTAGTATGCGAAATAATTCAGTCAGATGAATCTCTTCCCAACAATAAAGGTTTCAGCTCTTTAACTTCACTAAAATCAACAAATGGAGGAATTTAAGAAATCTGGATATTCAAACATAGGCAAATGGTAAATATTACACAGTGTGTAAAGTGGCCCCTTAAACCAGCCAATGACAGGTTATAAGCCTTGTAAATGTCTAGACTTCCATATTTTCTTCTTTAAGGTATTCTCCATCCCTGTTGTTATTTGTTAATCCTGTGGACTAGTTTTTTTTAAATATTGATTCTAAGAATCAGGCTCCGATGAGAAGTAAAGAGAGATATTTTAAGAGATACATTTAAGTTTGTTATTGAGAATTCTTCTTCGAAGTTTTTTAATATTTCTAACAGAAATAAATGTCCAGTGTTATTTAAATCCACAATTTTGGAATAAACATCAGAAAAAAAAAGTTTTCTCACCGGAAATCGAACCCGCAACCTTCTGTTCGCGAGTCATTAGATCACGGGGGCCACCAATATGACTATGAAATCTATTTTATTTCTACCCGCCTTTTAATGTCCATTTTTTTTTCACGTCTACCTTACCGGAAAACTGATCAGAGACCGCAGGCGTATTAAGCAAAAGCTCAAAAGACGGAACTTCTCCATCACTTTTTCGGGCGTATTTATCCGAGAATAGCCATGTTATAAATTCTACATAAATTAGAAAAAGTACGATTGTTTTGTGTATAAGTTTTAAGTTTATTGAAAATAATTGGACAGTGGGACCGTTTATCCCGAATACTACGCGGCCTTGAATACAACGCGACCAATGTATGTATTTGGAGCAGAAATGACAGGAAAAATCCACCAATCTTTCACCCTGGTTTTTAAGTAAAAAACATCGCTTCGTATTCAAGCTAATACGGCATTTGTGTATTTCAGAAATTTCAGACGTACTCCCGCCTACAAAAACCACCCAATGAAAATGAATCTTTCAGGCTTGCGCACATCAAAGAAAACGCCCTAATTTTAATGGAAGCCACACGATTCGCCCCACTGCCATGCGTAGAAGCAAATAAATTTAATCCGATTTCAAAAAAAACTTTTTCTTAAAAATAATTACTTAATATATTTATACTTTAAAAAATAATATGTATATAAAATTATTCATTTTTACAGTTTTAACATTTCAATTTTCTTATTTTTACTAAAATTAAAATTCCACCAAGCCAATTTCTGAAGCTTGCTGGTGAAGATTTATATTTATGCTAACTTATATAATATTATCTAAATTTATAATTACAATGAATTTACAAACATAATTAACAGCCGGAAAGATCAGTAATATACATGTATTCGTATATACATACATATTTTTTAAAACTCTTGTGTGGCTGTGATGTCACAATAGTCGACATGGGACACAATACTTGATATATCTCTCTTATTTTTTTCAATGATAAATTCATTTTTTTTGTGAACTTCAAATACCCATTTTCACACTCGATTTGGAAAGTAAAATTTGTTTAACTACACTAAATGTGAATACAAAAAATATTTATCCTTGCTACGCGAAGAATGAATGTCCACTAATTCAGCAACATATCTTTACGGATACCTTATACAAGAAAGATCACGAAGATAGAAGCCATAACAAGAAATACAGAGACGCCGCTCTGCGATGGGTATTGTATAAAACAGATTCAGTCTTCAGTCGGTTGATGACAGTGATAGGGGACGCACGCGTGTAACATGAGTGGCGTATTTGTGATTTTTAGTTTATTTTACTATAACAGGGTTAAATCATTTGTTTATTTGTTTAAATTATGGAAAAGGAATTATTAAACCGAATGTTTCCATCTTTTGTTTTTTTTTTCCAATGTCTGAACTTTAGAATATTCGTTCTATTACTAGTGGTAACACAATGTTTCATCACCGCGTGCAAAGGGATTATTTACCACAGTCTTTTAAGAGTAAATACAAGAGAATATATGAAAAATTAACATATTTAAGCATAAGCTACTATTCATATATAAACTTTTGATCAAGTAGCCACTCTCTTATTTTGCTCTTGTTACATTGTGTGTTTAATTTAAGTTCTATCGGCAATAAATTGAAAATGCTAGGTACTAAATTATTAAAAGTTCTATTACCATACTCATAACTTAGTTATTCTGACTGTCGTAGGCAACTGAAATGGCTCAAAATTAGACAGCGGAGAGACTATCACTCCCTCTCACTTCTGTTCACTTTTTCCTCTTTCCACTTTTTTCCTTTTTCCCATTGAGTAATAGTTTTGATTTAAGGTAGTTTATAAACAAATACGTTTATTTCTAATTTGATATATCTTAAGCTTTTTAATTTTTTTTTTCTATTGAATATGTTCTGTAACTTGAATTATAAAAATAAAACTTTTATTTTATTGGTTGGTTGGAAGAAAATAAGCCCGCCAATGTACAAATAACATTATGTACAAAAAGTTAAATAAATAAATAAATAGTTTTGGTTCTACCAAATCATCATTAACCGTGAGGCGTGTTTTATGGTTGAGAGGAATTTTGAAAGTATTACTATTAAATTGTTCTAAACTGATGCAAAGTAAAAACACAATATATATATTTCTACCGACAAATTAAAACCAATGTTTATTTTATTATTTTTTTTTCTCATTAAAACAAAACACATTACAATGAGAAAACACAATACAACAATTAGATTATTTTGTTATTTTTTTTTTCTCATTAAAACAAAACACATTACAAATATTAATCTATTAATAATCCTCGAATAGCCAGCATTTTAAGTGTTTTGTACAGGAGAACATTATCACTTATTTGTCTGTAAATCTCTTCTGGTACGATTCTCTTAACTATAAAGTACTGTAGACCCTGGATCATTTTAATATTATTTACGAATCTCCCTACGACTTTATACCATATCTCATTTAATAAAATAATAAATGGCTGATTGAGTAATCACGTAGAAATTATTGGTACAACATCTGATTTTCCAAAATATGTGTTAAAGAAGGGTAGTGCCCTACCTGCCCGTGAAACAAACAACTCTTTTAGTAAAAGCCTTCTCTTCTTATACCAGAAAAACTTTTTTTTTTAAATGAAGCTGTGAGTTTCGTTCATATTAAAATCATTTTTTCGGATCAATTTGTTTATTCCTAACAATTATACCGGAACGAGATCTCTTGCACAATTCGCACCCCCAGAAGTAGGATTCGAGCTGTCAGTAGGGTTGCAGTGAGTCACATCTTGCCGGATGGTGTTATTCTATAAAACACTACGAACGCCCAGTTGCACGCCATCGATAACACTACTGACAATTCAACTAGTTATCCCTAATTTAAAAAAAATAATCAACATGCCTAAGCCTACTGTGATTTTAAATAGATTCTAAGAAATTCTTTGAAGATCTTTTAATATAATTATGTATCCCCGTACTGCGGGCCAACTGGTTGTGACACCTGATTTTTATAATCCGAATCATTTCTATTAAACTTATATGTTATTCTTATTTATATTTTATGTAGGTGCATATAATATGCATTTGTGTGTTCGTTTTGAATCAACGTTCGCGTATTGTCAAACCTTATTTTATTGTTGTCATTATTTCGTATTTACTGCATTTTGTGGTTACCTACCGTATTGTATAGGACTCGTCGCACATTATTCATTCGATGTGTATCAGTTAAATTTTAAAATAAAATGCTTTTTTTTTTTAGAATATGGTTTTGAAATTTAACATACTTAAAAAAAAAAAACAATTTATGTCATTTCGTCATTCGAATTTTAACAAAAAGGTTTCTAACTTTTTACTAAGCTCTTTATTGTACCATTTTTAATACAATTTACAAGTTTTAAACAATTATTTTTTCATGCTTACATACCCACACACACGCACCCTCTCCCTCATTCATTCCCACACGCACATGTATCTTCTCCCTCATTCATTCACGCATACACATTCACATACACATGAATACAAACGTCACACAAATACAATTACTAAACTTCTTTTCTTATATATTATGTGTCATTATATTTACAGTGGATTTTTTAAATTGGATTTAGTACTGTTAAGATTTTTCTAATTATTTTGTTTATGTAATAGCTGTAAAAATCCCAAATAAAAATAAAATAAAAATAAAAATAAAATAAATAAAATAAAAAGACTAAAGATTGTTTAGGTTAAGTTTAAGGCAGTCTGGTAAAACGAACGCAAAATTTGGAAATCATACGATTTTGCCATTTTAAAACGAATGTTTTTTTTTAAATCGCGCAATTATAAAAAAATAAAAAAACGTAAATTAGATATAAACAATACTTTTTAAAGGTATTTCTGTTAAAAAATATACTTAAAAGTTTTATGTAACTAAAATATAATTACTTTTAGACCGGCAGATTACGCCATTTCAAATTTCAAATTTTTTCTTATATGTAGGTACAAATTAATAAACATTTTTTGTTGATTACCTATAAAATAAATCATGGCTCGCCACTGAAGGGTTTCCCGTAAGCCTGTTGATTGGCTTTAGAAAAATGTTTACCACAGTGAACTTATGGGGGTGCGAATTTTACGAACCCAGGGTTACAGTTACAATGGAAGGTTGAGGACGTCATATCTTCACCATGCCGGTATAGTTGAAGATTGATTCTCCCGAACGGTTACGAAGATACATTATCGATCCCCCACCTTCAAGTTTTTGGTAGGTACATCGATATGTAACAAGGGGAAGCGTACGTCACGGAATACATATCTACAAACTTAAGTGATATACCTTCATTAAAACGTCATAATGAAGGTATGTCTCTAGAGTAATTACGAAGATAAACTACGACCCCCTCATTTAAGTTTTGATTAAGATACATAGGTATGCATGTAAAATATTCAATTTCTAAAAAAACGTATGTTGATTTAAAAACAATAAAAATTCAACATTTCAGAATACACGTCGCTTAAAAGACACCCTTATGCACTTTGAGTAGTCATTGGAATAAGATGTCCTTTCTTCTAAAACATCTAAATCCTCTAGGGATGGAAATAGTCATACATACACGTTGAGTGAATAAATTTACTAAAGCATCTAGGGTACTTTAAACTATGGTAATTAATTGCAAATTCATCCCCGTTTGAGGGGTAAAACCATTTTTAATTAAAGTGGCTAGGATTATGAAGTACAACCCGTTATATTTTTAAAGATCATTATTTTTAATATTACTTTATTATATATTTATATATATAATTCCTCTGTACGTGTGATATCACCGTACTCCTCCTAAACGGTTTAACCGATTTACGTGCGGTTTTCAGAGAAATATAGATCTTTGCGCTGTGCGTATTCGTAGATATTAAAATATTCAATTGAATATCTAAAAAAGAAGTTAAGAGCATAAATGTTTTATTCATCGATTTACCAGGGTTACATTCGAGGAGAATGCATTTGCAAAAAACTGGAAAGATGTTTTTTTTTGTGTTTAACAAAGTTTGTTTTTGAAAGTTTACAAACAGCATTTATTTTTTGTGGATCTCAATCAGATTCTTTCCATAAATTTTTGCCCATTTATTTCTTTTTATTGGATTTTTGGTAACACTAAAATAATACTAAATTCAATACATTTAAAAAAATCGTATTCCTACATAAGTACACCCCTTTGTTGGTGAGACGACCGGCGTTTGATGTTTGCTAAAGAATGCCTATTTTTATAAATATATTGACATTCAATAAGCGTATAAATTATACCTACATTGAAGAAAAATTTACTTTAACTATAATGTGGAATCGGGTAATGAGTTTGGAAGAAGAAAAAACGAGGATCTAAGGAATGAAAACATTTAAAAAATATACCAACAAAATGAAGGGAGAGAAAGATCCTAAGGAAATTTATTTATTTATTTTATTAGGTAAACACACAGTATGTACACATATATTGCCAATTTCTATGTATATTAGTGTAAGAAACTCATGCACACACCAAAAATATTGTATACACTTAATACAATAATTTAAATTATGTTCAATATAATAAATGTAAAAGAAACGAAATGAAAAAATATTTATATAATAATAATAATAAAGTTGAATGTCTGCTTCTCTCAAAATTTCTATAATTTTTGACCTAAATTTACATACATTGTCACAAAAAATATCAGCCTCGGTAAATATATTGTTTTATTGGTCGCATATTCGAGGTAATGTAGATTGTTTAAAATAAAGTAATGTTAATAGAGTTTTCTGAAGGTGGCCAGAGAAGGTGCATTGTTTTATATGAAGAGGTAGCTCATTCCAAAGTGCCTTGAACAGAAAAAGAATTGCTGAAAAATGATGTGCTATGTGTAGCCGAGGCGGGATCTGGAGCGTACGGCCGCGGTCTCAATTTGGAACCAACATTGTATTCCTTCACTGTCATACTGGGAAATTAGAAAAAGGTGATTGTGCCAACTATGTGTATTTGATTGATCACAAATTGACAATACTGCAGTGAGGGGTACAATGAAAGCTTTTTAACTTTCTTTGTTTCGTTGTTTCCGCGGTTTGATTGTAAAGAAATATTACATGTTCGCTTAGTTATTAAAAAAAAAATCGATATTGATATGCCAAACTGAAGAAAGACTCAAGTCTTTATGAACAGTTTCGGGAAAGGGGTGGATGCTTTTATTGTGCTATGTGTATGGAAAGTGTTCTCTCCTGAGAAGAGCGAAGCAAAAGACCATGATCAGAAAGGTAAATAACATTTTCAGCACTATATTTTGGAGCGCAAGGGGTGTGAAAAATATTTTGAAGAAGTGAGGGCGATTGAAATTTTAAGCGCTGATAAAACGAAGCCACTTGACATATTACAACAGAGATGAAGAAATATGTTAATATAAACAGCTCCCCATCGAGTTGAATCCAGTCCTTGTCTACAAAAATTTGGACAAACTCAAAATATTGTTGAAGCCACTTGAGTTTGGAGCGAAAAGGTGACCTGGTCATACTTCTTGAAATAAAAAATAAAGCCAAAGCTTTGATTCTGCGAACCCTCTAGCTCTAGACGATCTAGATAGCAAATATTCGCATATTAATGTTTCATAGTCTCTGGACTGGGCACCTGAAGCGTAAGACGATGAAGATGAATGCTTTATTCTTAATATTTTGTATTTAATGTACCTGTTTTTTTGTGTAAGTATTTGAGCGTTAAAAAATAAAAAAAAGAAATAAAAAAAGTATTTTCTTTAAAAATCAAACGGCGTAGATGCATATTCCATAAATAATATTTCAAGATATTTTTATTAGAAAACAACAATCATCTCACCATCGCAGTCAATGGCGCATGATACATTGGGTAAATTGTTAGTATCTTGTTTTATCCTCGCCTTGCGGGGGTGGTATTCGGATCCTCTGCCTCTGATCTCCCAAAGAATCCTTATTTATTAAAGGCCGTTCTTTCATTGTAAATATCCATGTCTTTAATTATGTTTGTTGTGTTGGTTATGTTTGCTGTGTTACTATCGTTTTAAGCCATGATTTTTGTGTATTTGTATACGTTTATTTGTGTAAATTATTTGTACATAGATATATTTTTGAATAAAAAAAAAACAGAGGCATTGAGGGGATTCTGATGATGACGTGTTGGCCTCTGTCCATACATCCTCCTCCCCCCTCCTTAATCTGCATAGAGTTTGTATTCCCTAAATTTTTTTATAATAACTTTATTTTATGCGCAGCTGACAGAGAGTTCCCCAGGGCTGGTATTTCAAACGCACTTGCGGCCGTATTATCTCGTGTATATACATACAAAATACACGAGAAAAACTGTTTTCTCGTGTATTTTGTATGCCGCGAGAGGGGCTCAGAAAAGCACCTCAGGACTCTATAACAGCTGCGGGTGGATAGCGGGCTTAAGGACCCTCCTCAATGGTACCAATCCAGTGTCCTATGCACCATTATACGAGGAAAGGGAATGACGATGAAGCGTACAATAGAGATTTTCATATGCGTTTTAGGATCTTCTCTGACATTTCTGCGCATGTTCAATTAATTGATTAGCATGCTGTGCGCATAACTGTTGCGCAACGCACAAAATTACGTAACTTTCACGATCAATATGTCAAGTTATACTTCTCGTGTGTGATTTCTCTACTTCCGCGCACCTTTCTCCTTCCTTCTTCAGCCTCTCTCTTTCCCACCTCTCTAGACACTAAATATCGTGTTTTCCAAAGTAGGTCGTGTCTGAAAATTTGGTCAATATTATATAACCAAGAATAGTACTGCCGCTTCTAGCTTTAATTAAGACTAATGTAACCCACAGAAACGCATGAGAAAAATACAAATGGTAAAAATATATATATTTCGTTCCATTGAAATGAATCTCCAATTATGTACCAATATAGCAGTCATAATATTAATACCTGGGGTCCCCAAGTAGCATATTTCTTTTAATAACTTTTTTGTTAACCATCATATTGATTTAATTTTTCTTCATGACCTACCCCAGAATATTAAAAATGTTTCAAAATTATAAAAAAAAAATCTGCTTTATTGTTTCAATAATACCTCTGAATTTTCTTTGCATTTTCTCCAATGCAAACCGCTAGCATTACCAATAATTCGCTTTACAGTTTAATAATTTTCGAAACGTTGATCAGATGGAGTGTGTTTCTTACTATTTCATCGCTTATTTCCAGTAGTAACCACAAACATCCGGATTTCATGCGTTATATTTTACACCCCGCTGGAGTACTCGTAAAGTTTTGCTTTTGACCTTGTAAAACTCAGCTGAAATCAAGTTAGGATTATCAATAGAGCCCTTACAGGTCACTGAAGATTGAACAAACACCTTGCTATTCTGAACCTTTCCGAAACTTCTAGATGTAGGTTCTGCAGTGCAGATGAGGAAACATCTATACGTGTTCTATGTGAATGTAATGCTTTACATCATAAAAGCAGACTTATTCTCAGGGGACCACTGGTCAAACCTGAGGTTGTTAAAGCGCTCGCCTCCTACCCAATAGCCTGATACTTTACGAACCTGGGCTTGGAGGGCGAGAACTATTCACGGGGACCCGTCACAATAGATCTTCACAGGTCGCATTGACCTCAGGAGCTTACATAGCACTGACGTCCATCACTAAAAATAAGAATAAGGTTGCGTGACTTAAGATCAGTGTTTTTCAACGTGTAGCAGCGAGAGGACCGCGATGTCATATATCCTTTCGCAACAGTATTTAACTAAAAAATGTATAAATGTCGTAAAACACTTAAAATATTATGAATCAACAATATTTAGAATTTGTCCAAATTTTTGTAGATAAGAACTGGATTCAACTCCCTAAGGAGCTGTTTATATTAACATATTACAACAGAGATGAAGAACATTTAAGAGAAGGTAATATAGAAGTCTAAGCATCTACAGGGCTTATGACCTGTCAATGGCTGGTTTAAGTGGCCACTTTACACACTGTGTAACATTCACTATTCTGCCTATATTTGAACATCTATATTCCTTCAATTTTTTCATCTTATTTTTATTTCTCGAACAATAGAACTCTAACTTATAAATCACATCAGCCTAAATTAGAAAAAATTCAACATAAATTCTCACGATTTTTAAACTATCTATTCCTGTCGATTTCATTAATGCTTAAAATTAATTTTACAAACATTATCTAGTAGTAAAAGTTAAATATGAAATAAAAAATTTAATTATTGGTTGTACGTCCTTGATTTGACGAATCTCGTAACATTTAATCAATGATACTGAAACAGTACGCGACAAACAAAAGCAGCGATACTTTATATATACAAATATAGTACTAATTATTATATTTACCCACCTATTCGGAAAGTACATAAACTTGGCAATGAATTTAACTGATATTGTTATTGATATTTTTTGCGGTTCATTATCGAAATACAAAGAAAGGCTTTTATTTATTTATTATTTAAAAACTATAACAGTGTAAGTCACTCACCAAGCACGAGAGTAAGTCTCTTCTTTTGGAGAGTTACAGTTATATCATTTACTAGATGTATGAAAGTAGATTTGTATTTAAAAAAAAAAAAAAAAACATGTACTTCAAATGAAAATATATTGATTAATAAAAAAATTAAACTATCAATTTTTTTTTCAAAAACAAGAATAAATTTACTGAATTTTGTAGACAAAAGTCCAAATTTTTGTAGACAAGTACTGGATCCAACTCCCCGGGGAGCTGTTAATATTAACATATTAAAACAGAGATGAAGAACATTTTAGAGAAGGTAGTATAGAAGTCGAGGATCTACATGGTTTATGACCAGTCATTGGCTGGTTTTAGTTGCCACTTTACACACTGTGTAACATTCACCATTCTGCCAATATTTGAACATCTATATTCCTTCAATTCTTTCATCTGTTGATGTTTGTGAAGTTAAAGAGCTGAAACATTTATTTATAGAATCGAAGAAACAAAGATTTTCAAAAATGGGCAGAACGGTGAATGTCACACAATGTGTAAAGTGGCACTTTAACCAACCAATGACAGGTCATAAGCCCTGTAGAGGCCTAGACTTCTATATTACCTTCTCTAAAATGTTCTTCATATCTCTAGTAATATGTTTAATTTACATATGTATTCCTATGTAAATTTGATTGGATAATCATCATTCCATGTCCGCTCCTTAGTTGGAGCATATGGTGTCCACGTAGATACTCCAGGCACCTCTGTCAGCTGCTGTCTCCTGTGCATTCTTTCAAGTCAGGTTCGCGTCTCGTAGTTCTGACATGAAATGCCGACGAATAGTCAGCAGTGGACGCCAAGAACCTGATGCTTTGTAAAATAGGCAAGCGTGGAGTCAAGAATATATTGTATACCATTATTTTAAAAACAGATTTCCACAAAGTATACAAAGCTAGTAAAAAATATATACATACATATTAAATAAATACATATAAGTTTATACATATAAAAATGTTATTTTCATGTACTCTTAAATATTTTTTAGTAATCAAATATTTTTTAATATTTTTTCAAGAACAGTAAGTTATTGTAAATTGGGTGGGATTAGAACAAGAATGCTTTAAGAGAGGATAAGGAGGGGAAGGGAGATGTACATATTTATTATTATGTTTTAGAATTACACCCGTTTTAAGTAAAAATCTATTTTTCTCAGTAGGGTTTGTAAAATATTATTAAGTAAAAAAACCTTGTTATAGTAAAGTCGTGGTGTAATGTTGTGAACATAATTCGAACACACACGAATCAGAGGTCAGAAGGTAGAACCCCACTTTACCTCAAACCAATTCACATTTTTCGATTGTGAATTATTAACCACTCTTGGGAAAAATGGCCCTAAAATTGAAATATTTGGGTAAATTATAAAAACAAATGATGCCTGTCGCGGATTGGAAATTCTTACTGGATGTCGAAAATAAAATATGATTTAAAATTGCAATCATGAAATTTCGCATTATAAATAAATTGTATATGTTTTATGAATGTATGCATGTGTATACGCATGGGTGTATGTACATGTGTGTGCATGTATATGTATAAATATGTGTATATGTATCAAAGTGTGTATACCAGTAAGTTTATATTTTATTAGTCTGCTTTATATTGACTTGTAAACTATTATCATGTATTAAAATGTAATTGCCTAGCTTGAAACGGGGTATGTACCCTTGTTAGCTGGGCAAAGTAAAAATAAAATATTTCAACAATGTTTTGAGAATATATGAATTCTTGAAAACTGGCTGGATTTTCTCCATAGGGAGTTGTTGATATTTAAATTTGTTGCAACAGAGGGGGAAAAAAAGTACAGTCTGCAAGCATTTGAACATACTCAAAACATTGTTGAATTAACTACCTGGTAAAAGAAAAAGTATAAAAAATTAGAAAATTGTTTTTAGGCGTTGCCTAGTAGGTGAATTGGTTCAGCCGGATGAATCTCTCCCGCGTGATAAAGGTTTCAGGTCTTTTGCTTCGCAAAAGTCAACAGATGGAAGAGTTGAGGAAATGCGGATGTTACACAGTGTGTAAAGTGGTTTACTTAAACCAGTCAATGACAGGTCATAAGCCCTGTAAACACCTGTATTCCCTTCTCAATTTTTTTCCTCTCTGTTGCAACAAATTTAAATATGGACAAATATTTCTTTAAATAAATAAATTATGTATTTCATCTCAACCATGGGGGGAATCGAATCTGAGATCTTCTACGAGGTAGGCAAATACGCTGACTATTAGACTACCAGGAGGAATATTTTTAAAAAAAGAATTCAGAAAGTTAGATACAGTTGACTTCTAAACGTACTACAATATTGTAAGTAACAAATGTAAAAAAAACATAATAAATAAATTATGGAAAAAAGGTACACAACAAAAAAGTTACCAGTCATTTTTTCTACAATACAGATGTTCATAAAACCTGTCACACCCGAAACCACGATGATCAGTATGAGCAAGAAGACATATTGGCACATTAAAATATTTTTTTGGAACGAATAAAATTTAAAAAAATAAAATACCAAAAAAAGCAAATGGTTGCTTACTTTTGCAGGGGCAAAACGAGGAGGGGGAAGGGGGAAGTCTAATACTGCGCCGCGCTCCCCTTACTTCTCCCCCGCAGAAGTAAGCAACCATTTGTTTATTTTTATATTTTATTTTTAAAATTTTCTTTGTTTTATTTTTTTTTTAATATGTTAATATGTCTTCTTACCCATACTGATCATCGTGCTTTCGGATGTGACAGGGTTTAAAGAAAACCCTGTTTATTCAAAAATAACTTTCCGTTTATTGAAAAGTAGGTAATAGAGCCAATAACTACAAGTCATTTATTCCTTCTTTTGCTAATGCTTGTTACGTCATTAGAGATAATATTCTTCTAGTGATTTCGCTTTCATCCCCCCACCTCCCTCGGCCTCCTTTCCCCTTTCCAGTCTTCGATATTCACTTCGGCTATCTCCGGTAACGATCGGAGATGTACGACCGGCTGTCGGGTGGCGTCGGCAGAGTTGCTCAATCTTGCGTTTGCGGTCCAGAAATATTTTTATTTTTTAAATATATATTTCGACCCCCGTATTTAGTAGCCTTACGTGTCATGTACGTACAAGACTAAGGTACTCGAAATAAAATCGTTTTTGTTTGTCTTGAAAATGGGATATTCGATCACTGATTTTGGTTTATTACCTTTATGAGTCCAATCACCATTGTTGCAAAGTTCAAGAACAATGGCGCGTGATAACTACTTTTAACTACAGTGTAAATATCTGTGAAGGATATTCCATCTTTCCTGCATTCTGTTTCATGATTATGGCGTTGTAAACTAAAAAATGGGCACTGAAATAACAGATGTAAATATATAATATTTTTAATTGAATGGAAGAGAAGAACCTTGTTTAATGACCACTTACCTAAAAATAATTATGAAGATGACAATGGTACTGCGTCTTGCAAGGAAATTAAGAAAAACAAAATATTTATTTTTTATTTTAATAAAAAAATGTTCATACCTGAGTTATTTATATTCGACACCTAAAATGATGGAAAAAAATATTTTGAACATCTATTATTTTGAACATTTTGATCAGGAAAAGTACGAAAATTCGTATGTGGGGAAAAAAAAATACGGAGCTGAACTGGAAATAGGCATGTTTCTCGGATGTCAAACAGTAGATGGACAAAAAAGTGATGTACTGGAGGCCAAGAGCATCACTCGGAAGCGTAGGGAGGCCTCAAGAGATCAGATGAGTTGCAGGTCCAAAGTGGTGGCAGCTGACAGATAATTGTGGAGGTCCAAACGGAAGGCCTTTGTTCAGCACTGGACTCAAGAAGAAGGCTGCGTAAGTAAGTGTTATAATTTTTGTAAATATTTCCATTTTCAAACCATTTCCTGAAAGTTATGAATAATTTGAGCTGGAAAATGGGAATCAAGCTGTGGTAGGAAGGGATTTGAACCTCGAACATCTGGGAGTCTACAGTCCTACCACGGGACTACTACCAGGTTCACAATATTATGTTATATTACATGACATGTTGTCTCTGCTAAAAATTGATCACTTTATGTACTGTGTTACATGTACCTTTATGCTTATGTATTTCATGATTTTTGTAAAAAACAAATGGCAATCTTACTTAGAAATTGTCGTTGAAGGGTTGTTCTGTATAAGCTGGTATAAAATAGCCATTGAAGGGTGGCAATGGCTCTGGCTTCTCCAATCGGGCTTGTTTATAACTATACCCTATCGCCGTCACAATTAGAAAAAATATATTTATAGTGACACACAAATTTACTAAATAGAATGAGGTGCTCTGACGGTGTTACGAGCAGTAAAAATAGTTAATGTAAATTTAAAAAAAAAACCTTTAAAAACTATTTTTGTAAAAGTATTTAACCAATTATTACGGGTAAAATATTTGTCCAGGAACCCTTGAGCAAATTGCCTGATATTATGAAAGCGTAATACTCTCTAATACAAAAAGTATTTGCTGTTTTAAACATAATTTACTGACGTGAAAGATGTCGGTCTTTAACGTAATTATATTTAGACGCATGACTGTTGTTCCTATCGGTATCATCAGAGGCAGAAGCAATTTTATTCCACATGAGTTCTCTTTAAAACATGATAATCTACGAACTTGATTTTTTGATGTCAGAAATTTATTGTTTTTATACCGGGTGTAGCGGCCAGATGAAAAGCCCTGGTGTCCCACTTTACTATTGCGCCATAGTCCCGCGGTAGAGGCGGAAGCTGTTATGTCACTTTCCCTAGTCTACTCCATACGGAGCCTATATTTCTATGTAAGTGTTTACGTTGGGCCGCGTTCCTACGTCACACTCGAGCGTCATAGGCGATCACTGACTGATCGGTGATCACTTTTGAAAATTATTTGAAGAAAAACTAATATTAATACTGCACTAATGAAACGGAGACCTGAATGAACCTTACATGCATTATAAAAAATGAATTCTATAAGTGATATCCCATATCCGTTGGTACAAATATCTTTTTTTGTTTCCAACTATGTCACCAGAAGTTGCTTTTTTTTATTTATTAAATCTTCTAAGAGCAACTTGTGTTTTTATGACCTAATATCCAGAATGTGTAGATCAATCGACTCGTCGCAAAACTCGGAGTTCTTTGGGATAGATCTTCCCGCTTTTCGTAAATGACGTAGAAATACCCAAACTTCCATATTTCCTATTTAAAAATGTTCTCCATCTCTGTTGTAATATGCTAATCTTAATAACTCCGTACTCTTGAAGTCTAGTCCTTGTTTATAAACATTGGTTAAGCTATTGGTAATGAAATCAGCTGGTCCAGGTAAAACTACAAAATTGAAAAATATTTTCAGGCGTTTCCTAGTTGGTGAAATAGCTCATTTAGATGAATCTTACTCATGTCAATAAAAGTTTCAGCTGTTTGACTTCAGAAAAAATCAACAGATTAAAG
This sequence comes from Micrasema longulum, assembly GCF_059751315.1. NCBI lineage: Eukaryota > Metazoa > Arthropoda > Insecta > Trichoptera > Brachycentridae > Micrasema > Micrasema longulum. The sequence goes on along the minus strand of NW_028279371.1, from coordinate 175,128 downwards.
AAATATGGATGTTTAAACATAAGCAGAATGGCGAATGTTACATAATGTGTAAAATGGCCACTTAAATGTGCCATATTTTAAATAACTAATAAATATATTTAATATAATACATAAAAATATTTTTGACTACATCTCTGTTGTAATATATCAATATTAATTACTCCCAGGGTATTGAATCTATATCTTGTCTACAAAGATTTGGATACACTCAAATTATTGTTGACAATAAAAGTACTTTAATAAATCGTAGTCATTTAACTCTGACAATATTTTGAGTATGTCGAAATGTTTGCAAACTAGCTGGATTTCCTCCCTAGGTAGTTATTTAGACGTAAATTTGTTGCAACAAACAGAAAAAACATTTTTAAGAAAGGAAACATGGAAGTCTAGGCATTTACAGCGCTTAAGACCTGTAAATGGCATATTTAAGTGGCCACTTTACACACTGTGTAACATTCACCATTCTGCCTATGTTAAACATCCACATTTGTTGACTTTTGTGAAGTAAAAGAGCTTAAACCTTTATCATGTGGGTGGAATTTGACCGGCTAAACCGATTCACCTTCTAGGCAACGCCTGAAAACAATTTTCCAATTTTCATACTTCTTCTTTTACAAGTAAGTAAATTTAACAATGTTTTGAGCATGTCCAAATGCCAGGTCATAAGCCCTGTAAGTGCCTAGACTTCCATATTCTCTTCTCAAAAACGTTTTCCCTCTCTGTTGGAACAAATAGGTTTGACTTTGAATTTATTAAAAACATAATTGAACTTATAAGATATTGGTGTTATCGGGTGCAGTAAGATCGATTTTATGTTCTGCTAAAAAAAGCCAGGCCGCTTTTGAACAAAAAATTGAAATAATCACCTTTTGAAAATAGAGTCGATCACAAAAACAGCATTGTATAATTTGTAGAAAACACCTACAGCACTAGAAAAATCTAACGGTACTTATTAAAACTGGTCAAATTCATAATTATATTCATATTTGTTATATTAAAAACAACTAATGTATTCATTGTTTATCTTTTCGTAGCTTCAGTCTGTTTTTGTCCAACAGACCAAAACACAAATCTGCAGAAATACAGCTTTAAAGTTTTTTTACGAAATATGCATGAAAAATGACCACAACTCGACACAAAACTCGTTAAAAACAATTCAAATTATTAATTGAAAATATTATTTTCATTTCAATTTAATTGATAAATGTTTTCTAAGTACACTTAACTTATTTTCGTTTAAAATGGTATGTTGGATATAAATGAACTAAAGCGACGTTTGTCAAAGTCAAAAACATTTAAACTCTTGGGTAGATTTGATTATTCACTATTTTCACAAAGGCGCTACAATCTCAGTTTGATTTTTCTATGACTGGCTGCTTTCTGTATAACAAAATTTAATTATTATCCCTACATTTTAATTTTTTCGATGTCCCTAGCTTATTTTAAAAAAAAGAAATCCTTTTGGTGATGTATGAATTGCCTATATACCGGCGCAGCAAAGCAAAGAAAATTATGTCCTTTGTCCTTTTGAAGTTTATTTTTTATACATGTTTTAATTAATTATCATTTTAAGTGCATACTTTAGAAAGTATTTTATCATTCATAATTAAAAATGAACGATACAAAGAAAATGACTGTCTAAATCACTATATAAAAATGACAAAATAAACCAAAAAAAAATAATGCGTTCACTGTGCTCTTCTCATAATAAACGTATAAAAACATGCACATTAAAATATCATTCATCACATAAATATCGTCATCATTTCGCTTTCCGCACCCAGTGGTGCATAGGGCATTGATTGGTAAACAAAATACTGCGTATCTCAAAATAATCTGTTACATAAATGTAATGTGATTACTGATCAGTCTTTCACTTCAGGTGACGCCAGTATAAGAATTATATATTTTTTTATTGTATTTTATTGTATTGTATTTTATTTTATTTTATTTTACTTTATTTTATTTTATTTTATTTTACTTTATTTTATTTTATTTTATTTTATTTTACTTTATTTTATTTAATTTAATTTAATTTAATTTAATTTTATTTTATTTTATTTTATTTTATTTAATTTTATTTAATTTTATTTAATTTTATTTAATTTAATTTAATTTAATTTTATTTTATTTTATTTTATTTTATTTTATTTTATTTTATTTTATTTTATTTTATTTTATTTTATTTTATTTTATTATTTTTTTTTTAAATTTTATTTTGTATTTTTACAGCTATTACATAAACAAAATAAGTAGAAAAATATTAACAATACCAATTAGAAAAATCTACTGTAAATCTAATGACACATAATATATAAGAAGAGAGTTTACGTAATTGTGTGTGTGTGATGTTTGTATTCATGAGTATGTGAATGTGTGTATGCGTAAATGAATGAGGGAGAGTACATGTGCGAGTAGGAATGAATGAAGGAGAGGGTGCGTGTGTGTGGAAAATATTATTTAATATCATTTATCTTCAAGGTATTAATTTTGTTGTCTAATAAGTATTTAATCACTCACCGACTTTTTATGTATACTGGTTGCGAGACGCACCCGTTTCTTCGTCAGGACACTCACTACACCAACATGCAAATACCAAAATACACTATCACCTTTGCCGTCATCGTAGTATACATAGCATTAACAAAATATTATCAACCTAATTTAGTGCATGCTCGGACATGGTGGTGTCTGCATCCCCTTTAACTCTGCATGTAATTTTGTAATTTTTTGCTTTGGTGTAGAGAAAATAAGTTTTCCATAAATGTTAGTAAGTGTCCTTTAATTTAATTTAATCGTTCAAAAAAAACTAGAGCTTTTCCTTATTCAGTCGAAAGTGAAAACTTCTCCGCCTTCCCAGAAACTGTTTATAAAGACTTGTGTCTTTCTTTAGTTTCGCAAATAAACTATTAATTTTTTAATACTATCTAAGCGAAAATTCAATATTTATTTTCAATCGAACAGCAAAAATAACAAAACATAGTAACTTTCAAAGCTTTAATTATACCTCTGACTGGAGTACAGTCAATTTGTGATCAATCAAATACGTACGCTCAGTTCAATCACCTTTTTCTAATTTTCCAGCATAACAGTGAAGGAATACAGTGTTAGTTCCAAATTGAGACCGCGGCCGTACGTTTCAAATCCCGCTTCAAAAAGGAAGAAGAACGTAGTTATGCAAATAATGACACAACACTTAAATACGCATAGGAAACATTAAATGAATTCGTCCTATGCAAAATGCACCACTCAAGCAATAGCAGAAAATCAATACGCATTCTAAAGCACACAAGTACTTAAAATTTTACTATCAAGACACTACTGGCAAAGTCCTAACACAAATCCTAACAGGGTCCTTATTGAAATTATCTCTCGTCATAACACTGATCCCTCACGAAAATCCAAATTGTCCTAATAGTTGGAACAATCCTGTACAAAGACCCTAATCGTCCTAACAATCTCTCAGACCTTGGAGCAGACGAAACGGGTCCTAAAGCATACTCAGCGCGCGGTTTTCTTAAGTCTACTATTTACAATTTTTACCATTTCCCTTCCATAGGTCAAGAACAACACAGACAGACAAAAATTGACATTATTCACTCGATAGTGTTACTTTTGCTTCTGCAGAGGAAGTATCATATTTGATGTGAGAATAAAGCCATAAGATCATCATCGGGGATCTTCCAGGACGGTGGCAGCCTGCAGGTGTGAAGAAGAGCCTTCAGGTTCAGGCTCTCCTGAGGCACGCGCAGCACGTGTCCAAGTCAGGTCCACCACCGCACCCCCAAAAAGCGTGTGATAAGAAGCTGCTGCGTCCATTTTTGGACTTGTTATTAAACAGTGTTATGAAATAGTGTTATGAAATAATGTTATGAAATAGAATTGATTAATTGTTACATATTTACAAATATATATTACAGCAATTTACATTTAATTATTTATACAATAGATTAATTGAGTAGTAAAAGTATGTTCACATATTTTTTGTTTTGGCTGGTGAGTCATTTAAACTGCTTAGCAAAGGATAGCTTCGCCGTTCTAAGTCAGTCAATAATGTATTTTCTATAATTATATTTGTTTTTAATTTTTGTATTTGTATTCTCCTTAAGATTTTACTCTTAACACTCAGAAGTTTGGTGTTTTGAATTCAAGTACAATTCCAAGATTTGCACCCTTAGAGGAGTACTGACATTATACTCGTACAAAGGTTGAATAATTGTTATTTCATTTTGACCAAGTATAGACTAGAGTGAACTAAATCATGGTTATTTGTGAATTTATGTATGACTCACATTTTATTTCTATAATAAATAGCAATGAACTACCGACGAGAATTTTTTCTAATAAACGTAAACGTTTTTGAAATAAGATTTTTAATAATGTATGATAAGTATTTTAAATGATAAGTACAAAAGAATGACGTAATTATTACATATGTATGATCCTTTTCAATAAAACAGTAGAAGAATGAAAAAATCTCCATTAAAACATTTTCCAAAAGTTTTTCTTTGATTTGTGTCAATAATATTAATATATTCCCTTTAGAACATAAATGTTTATTGAAGAATAACGTTTATGCAGCCATTTGACTACGTGATTGGCAGATTTGGGTGACTTGGTGAATAATTACATGGAAACTCGCTGTGAAACAATGGCGAATCTTTTAATATACGATCTAGTTGTACATTAATAAAAAAAGAAAAATATAAATTCTAGTAAACAGTTAAATGTATGAAGTTTGTTATATTTTAGCCCGTTTTTGCATACAATATCCAGTGACTCAGTCGTAAGACGTAGTACATGTTTTTATATACAGGGGGCCTTACTTGTTAGATTTTCTTATACTATGCCATACCTGGTACAACTATTTATGCTTGGTATAAGAACAAGTTTTCAATTAAAAATATTTACATGCTAAGCATATTCCATTTATTTTTATTTTAACTTGCACATTTTTAAGTAGACACGTTATAATTTTTCTTCGTGGAAACGTATTCCCGTGTATTCTCCTTGGATTATATATTTTTTGGCTTGCCCTCTACATACCGCACACCGCATCTGAGGACATAAGTCTCCTTGGCGGTGCCCACATACACGGAAAATTTGCTCGTTGTCAAATAAGAAAAGCTGCCCGAAGGAGCTCTCTGAAATCTGGTAGCCTTAGCATCTTTGTGCTGAAAGAAAGTAACCCAGAAGTACATAATATGTACTTTATTGGATTGATAAAAGAGGGAAATGAATTCTTCTTTGACTGGGATTAAATTGATTGGACATGATCAATTCGCCGAAATGATTACAAAAATTTTAAAAGCCTTGAAATTATTTTTAGAAGCCATCTGTATATCCGACAGGACCTATAACAGGACCACTGATTGTAGTGAGAAACTCCATTCGGTAATCGTAGAGAAGGGGAAAGGGACAAGATCACAGGATGTGTTCAGAAGATTGGTTAGGATATCCGCAGCAGCACGAAGGGGAGTCAACAATATTAAAAACAAATATTTTTAAAAATATATTTCAACAGAGAGGGAAACATTTTTGAGAAAGGAATATGGAAGTCTAGGCATTTACAGGCCTTATGACCTGTCATTGGCTGGTTTAAGTGGCCATTTTACACACTGTGTAACATTCACCATTCTGTCCATATTTAACATCTACATTCCTTCAATTATTTTATCTGTTGATGTTTGTGAAGTTAAAGACCTGAAACCTTTATTTATGCGGGTGAGATTCATCTAATTGAATTATTTCACCTACATACTAGGCAACGCTTGAAATTTTATTTTTTCAATTTTTGATTAAATTTCCCATGACCTGATAAAAACTGCGTAGTCCAGTGATCGCGGATAACCCTAGAAGATTCTAAGGGCTGACGGATTGAAGGAAAAAAAATAAAGGTAACCCTCCCTGAAAGGGAAGATTCCAAGCATCAAGAAGAGCATTTAAAGTCATTTTGCACCATAACAGGTCAAGAGCCCCAATTACAGTAGTTAAATATAGCACTGAATATCCAGGCTTGAGAAAAATCGCATTTAATTTTTGTGTTCTCACCGGGAATCGAATCTGGAACCTTCTGCGCGTGGTTCAAACGTCTTAACCATTACACCACGGAGGCCTAGAGTAATGATTTTTATATACACTATAGATATTTATGATTGGCGCTTCTATAGTTTTGCTTAGTTGATAAATAGTTTCTTATGGGAGTTAGGACCATCCAAACCCCATAATAACGTCTAGTTTTTTCTGCCGTCTTCGAAAGTACGGTATGCAAATTCATATTTATGGCGAACTTTTAATAATTTTAATGTAATAAATAAATCATTAAACATAGATTTATTAGCAAATAATCTTAATGACGAATGGCGTTTGCTTTCGAAATAATTCATAGTATTTTTTATTTTCTTTTAGATTTACATTAAAGTATTTTTCATTTTATGTTCGAGAAACTTTTTTAACTTACTATGATGCTACTTGTGAAAACCTGTAATTGGCTTATTTGTTATTTGTTTTGTTATATATATAAGATAATTATATCTGTTGGTTATTGTATGTTAATAATTTTTGAAAAACGCAAAAGGTACCAACAGAAAATTTAGTTGAGTTACTTTTTAAAAAAAAACAAATCGTTTCAGGGTGCAGAAATTGGAACAACGAAACGATGATTCTGGTGATTTTAGTAAGCCATTATCAGTCTGACGAGCAGTATCTGGGAGACGTTTGCGAGAGAGTGACAGAAAAACTATGTTAAATACCTATTCATCAAACTCCTTTCCCAGAGCATATCCTCTTAAGACATTGACAGTAAGGTTGTGTCGTTTCAGGTCTACATTATTCGATTTAAAAAAAAAATATTTGTATATAAACTCAATCCTTTCCCTATGTATTCGGCTTTCAATCTCGCTCTTTGACTGGCTGTCCCAGGTGGTCTTACTCCCAAGGAAGACAATCTCCTTCGTCCAGAATAGACCGGAGTGGCAGAGGAGATGCAGAGCTTTGCTGCAAACCAATCCATCTTTGAAGATTGAAGCCAGAGAGAAAGTAATGAACAAGCTGAGTGCGCTTGTGCAGTTTTTTATAGTAATTATTGTATCAGTATTAAACAATGTTTTGAGTGCGTCCAAGTGCTTGCAGACTTGCTGGATTTTTACAACAGAAAAGGACAGTATTTTGAGTTTGAAGGACTGGATTCAACTCCCTGGGGAGCTGTCTATATTAACATATTACAACAGAGATAAAGAACGTTTAAGAGAAGGTAATATAGAAGTCCAGGCATCTACAGGGCTTATGACCTGTCAATGGCTGGTTTAAGTGGCCACTTTACACACTGTGTAACATTCACCATTCTGAATATATTTGAACATCCATATTCCTTCGATTCTTTCATCTGTTGATGTTTGTGGAATTTCTTCGGTTTCTCTACATGAGGGAGTGCGGACATTATCCATGGCTTTATCCCACTGAGTTCCTCCAGGGTATGCTCGGCTTCAGCAGTTTGAAGACCAGAAGGAATGTGTATTTAACTACGCACTTCTTTCGATTGTTGCGTGGTACTATTGACAACCCTGAAATTATTATTTTTATTTTTATTTTTATATAACTTTTTGTACATAATGTTATTTGTACATTGGCGGACTTATTGCCAAATGGTTCTTCCAACCAACCAATAAAATAAAAGTTTTATTTTTATAATTCAAGTTACAGAACATATTCAATAGAAAAAAAAAGATTAAAAAGTTAAAAATATATAAAAATAGAAATAAACGTATTTGTTCATAAATTACCTTAAATCAAAACTATTACTCAATGGGAATAAGGAAAAAAGAAAAAAGAGGAAAAAAGAAAGGAGGAGAGATTACGGAAGAGAAAGGAGATGTTTCTTCAGACGTGATTTAAACAGAGATAATGTACATAGTAACATCTTTGATGGTGGATGGGAGATGATTCCACAGTCGAGCCGCATGGACACTATACGAGTTAGAGAAGAAAGAGGAATTGTGTATGGGTATTAAGAGAGTGCCTTGAGAATGAGAACGAAGAGGTAAACCATGAACTGATAAGCGTTGAAATTTTTCACACAGGTATATAGGAGCGTTAGGACTATGAAGTACATTGAACAGAAGTGAGAGGGAGTGATAGTCTCTCCGCTGTCTAATTTTGAGCCATTTCAGTTGCCTACGATAATCAGAAATGTGGTCATATTTCCTAAGACCAAAAATGCGGAGCATGGGCTTTTATGTTCCGGATAGTTACCTTAGACAGCGTCAGCATTGATTGTTTCACATTCCAATATACAGGACCAACCTGCTAATGGTTATACCTGTTGGAAGGGCTATCCTATGTTGAACAATATTACTTTGGACATTGTCATTTTTCACGTCTCTGAGGAAGTTTTTCGTTACAAGATTCTCTTACTTTTTTAACATGTTATTCTCTGGATGTTATGTATACTTATGTGTTATTTTTATATGTACCTAATTTAACCTTGCTATTTGAATTATTTCTATACGTATTGTAATGTACATATTCCACATGATTTAATTAGTTCAGTGATGCTTTTTTAATATTATCAATTTCATATGTCTAATTTGCACTCTCGATTGATTTCACCATAGGTAAATCACCTATATTTTAAGGTGCGAGTAATTAGTAAAAATGATTTATTTGTATCGTATTATTAATATTTATTTATATTAGTTTACAACTCAATAAGCTGATTTCAAAAATGTTTTCGCGAACTTTGTTGAAACTTTCTAAAGCCATAAACAACACTTAAGATCCGAGGCACAAGATTTGAGATCAGATGGCTTTTTACCAAATTCACGAGATTTTTATTATGTGAAAGTGAATATTTTAACATGTTAAATTAACGTTTAGTTTAGTTCAATACACTCACTTAATTAATCACTCAATAATATAAACATCATAGAATTATATTAAATAACAAAACAAATTTAGTTTTTCTTTTGATATTTCTTCGTGGAACTGCATTCTGATAACTGCACTTTATAATTATGACAATGAAAAAAGAGTGTATTGTTTTATTTCTATGTATAATATATTTTATATAAAAATTTGTATTAGTAGTAAATATTCCTATATATAATATAAAAAAATGTGTTCCTAATACCTTAAGGATCCCAAAAACATTCCACATAGATTCATTTAAGAACAATGTGTCCTTCTTCAATCCAGTGTCGAAAATATGCAGATTATACAACACCATTGAAAACGTAACGATCGACATTTTTAACGCTGGATTTTTTAGGTTCAAGAAGTGTATACCGAATGCGTTTTTATATTGATATATTAATTTTGTACATTTAATTTTGATGGGTGACATTTTTTTTATTTTTTTTATTTATTTGAATCTTAAAGTAGGGCACACATATCATACATATTGTTATGTGTGTTCTAATAATAACATTGAAAATATATTTAATTTATAAATTGTTTATCACATATGTCTTGAGCATTATTTTAAATTTTGATATGTTTTTTTCTTCATAAATATTTTTTTCCATTTCGTAATACTTTTTAATTGCTTTAAATAAAATTGAATTTTGTGACTTTGCCTTTTTCCTAAATGGAAGTCTAATTTTGTTCTTTTCTCTAGTATTGTGATCGTGTTCATGCTGGTTCCGATCAATTTTTTTCCAAAATTCTGTTTTTTTATTAGAGTTTATAATTTTATGAACAAATATCATTGTATTGTAAAATATTCTTTGTTTATATGTTAATAATTTCATTTCATTTACCATCGACTTTACCCTCGTATATCTGTTTTTTTTTCAAAATGATTCTAAAGGCTTTATTTTGTAATACAGTTAGTTTATCTATGCTTTCTTTGTTTGATAAAAATAAAATGCTACTACAGTAGTTAACGTGTGGTTCAATAATTGCTTTGTAAATAGTTTTGCAGGAGTCCTTATCAATAAATCTTCTGATCCTTCCCAAAATTAATATTTTTTTGCAATCTTATTTATTACCATCTTAGCGTTTTGGTGAGATGTAAGTTTTGAATCCAACATTACACCTAAATATTTAATTTCAGTGACTTCATTAAGTTTTTCATTTTCTATTACAATTGATGGTGTAATTTCTATTCTTTTGTTTCCTATATTCATATATTTAGTTTTGTTAACATTTAATTTTAATTTATTAATTTTTAGCCACAGTGATACACTATTAAGATCATGATTTAGTCTGTCCATAATTGTTTTATAATTTCCTCCCGATATATATATTAAGGAATCGTCTGCAAAGAGTCTTATTTTTGAATATTTTAATGTTTCGACAATATCATTTATGTATATAATAAACAAAACCGGTCCGAGAACCGAACCTTGTGGTACTCCCAATGAAATTTTGAGGGGCTCGGAAATTTCATCATTCACCTTCGTTATTTGGTATCTATCGCCAAGGTACTCTTCAAAACATTTTATAGTTTTTCCTTTTACATTGCTGGTTTTGTTTCGATGCATATTTTGTTTATTGTTTTTATTAGTATTTTATGAACTGTTTTTATTAGTTTTATATTCATGAATGATTTTTTTAAATAATTTAATTTTGATAATCTTTATTGTTAATATTATTTAATTCATACAATTTTTGCATTTTATTTTCAATTTTTACAAAATTTAAATTCAGTTCAATAATTTATTTTGATAATTTTATATAAATATGTATTTAGTTAGTGTTTACATGTAATTGATGAAAAATAAGTAGTGTAGAGTGTGTTGTGTATTATTTTTTCATTGTTTGTAAATCAAATAAATAAATTCCACCTTTATTTATTATTTTTACTAGTGACCGGGTTTCATGGTAACCGACATCATCAGATTGGTGGAATTCCTATAATAATTATAAATTTTGACAACTTTTATTATGCGTGTGAAAGCAGGGGTTGTCAATTACGATTTTATACAATTGTTGGAATAAACGTGTTTCGATTGTTTAAATTCCTTTGAATTTAAGCAATCTAAAAATAATAATATGAATTTAAGAATGCATGCTTCCACTTTCTTTTCTGTTGTATCCCAACTCAACACAAGGCTCTTGGCCTCATAGAGTTAGGGATACGTTTTTTTGTTATATGTATCTCTTTATGAATAAATAAATCAACAAGTATTTTCTTTTGTAAACATTCAAAAAATATTTTTTTTATTTACAAAAAAACATCTTTTCACTTTTTTGCAAATGCATTCTCCTCGAATGCAACCCTGGTAGATCGATGAATAAACATTTATGCTCCAATTTTTTTTTACATATTTGATTGAAGATTTTAATATCTTCAAACATGCACAGCGCAAAGATCTAAATTTCTCTGAAAACCGCACGTAATTCGGTTAAGCCGTTTAGGAGGAGTACGGTGACATCACACGTACAGAGGAGTTGTATATATAAAGATGTAATTTTATAAAAAAATGATGAAAATGTGTTTGAATTTGGTATATTTTAATTTTATAAAAACCATAACCACCTGGTAAACTTTTTCTTATTTTGATATTATTACTGCAAAGGGGATTGCTATCATGAGATGACAAACCAAGAATTAAAACTGTGCCTCTGTCGAGTCAAATTTTTGTGTTCAGCGTTATTTTGTGTTTGTGAAGGTATGGAATGAGGGATGATTGGGATGGAATGAAATAATTTACATAAATGTTATATTTGAAGCACTAACAATATTTTTTTTAGTCCTCTCCTGTCTAGCTTCGAAAATATTGATATCAAATTATCACTCTTGTAAGAAAAAAAAGACTTGATTTATTGGGTCAACGAGTAGTATTTAGTTAACGTGATAAAAATAAAATAGGATTTAATTTATTAGTTTCGTAAACCTTGACGAAAAAGTTTGTATGAAAAAAAAAAAATTAGTGGTTAAAAACCAAGTTGGTTTATTTATTTTATTAAAATAATTTACACTTGTTTTCAGCAAATTTGACAAGAGTGGACGATAGGAGTTATTATTAATTTGATTAATTACATATTTTTAAATAAATATTAGCCGATGAAATATAATGAATTCGATTGCATTTACGAATGCAGTGACATATCTGTTCTGTTTTTCACAATTGCAGCGTAATTCAAGTATTTTTTCATCACACACGACTGCAGTTTTCAGCGTTTGGTTCACTTAAGTAGTGCCATAAGAATTTGATGATGATTATGCAAAGTTGAAGTGCATCTGTAAATAGATTTAAAGAATGTCTATAAACATCATTATACACACAATTTTATCATTCCCTAGGAACGTTATCTTGTTCCAAAAAGTTCTGTTTTCGCTAAATGTAGGACAAAAATAATTTCTATAGACAGTCACATAATTTGGTAAATACTCCGTGGTGTAATGGTATATTGTATAATTTATTTCAAAGGAAATTATGATAACAGAATAAACTTTGTTACAAGAGTTACACGATTAAAAGTATATCAACGGTGCAAAATAAAAAGTAACTTAGTGACACGTAGCAACTTTACAAAAGAGCTAATTAACGTTTTATATTTTTTCTAAAAAAATATATCTATTTAAATAAATAATTAAAAAATCTCTTTTTTTATTTTTATTTATTTACAATTTTAAAAAACCCGTTAGGGTTACATTAGAAATTTAATATTGTCTAGTCATTTTATGTCTCGTCTAGTTTAGTTAGTTCAGTCATCATGTGCTTTTTCAGATTGATTTTAAATTTGTCTCCATTAAAAGTTTTCAAGTAGTAAGGTAGGTCGTTGTAGTGTTTAAGTCCATTATGTAGTATTTTTGACTGTCCTGTGTTTGTCTTTGCTTTTTCAATATGATAGTGTTTTTGTTGTCTGGTGTTATATTTATGTATGTCAGCATTTTTGACTAATATTATGTCGTCGTCTTGTATGTTTCCCAGTGTTATTTTGTGCACAATTTTTAAGGTCTCAATTTTAGTCAAGTAGTTTATGTCAAACTGGTGTGTTTTTTTGTTCAGTTCAGTCGTAGAGGTCAGGTAGGGTAGGTTGTATGTTAGTTTAAGAATTTTATTTTGTTGTCTTTGTATTCTTGTTATGTCTGTCTTGTTACCAGTTCCCCAAAAGGCGATCATGTAACTCAATTTACTTTTGACATAGGCTTCGTACATCATATTTTTTTCCTTTCTTGATATAAAATCTTTAATTTTGTAGAAGAGGCTATGTAGTGATGCCATTACTTTAGTGAGTCCGTCTATGTGTTTTGTCCATTTTAATTGTCTGTCCATTGTGAGTCCTAGGTAAGTCACATGTTCTAGTTCTTTAAGAGTTTCGTTGTTTATTTTTATGTTCATGTTATGGTTCTTCTTTACATGTATACGCTGGGTAGAAGTAAAATGGATTGTCCCATTCGCCCAAAACAATATTGAATCAACTGCTCCTCAAATGTATAGTTTATGTTATGTTTTTGTTATTTTATTGTGCGTTTTATAATATAAATAATACAGTGTACATGAATGAAAGATAAACATAAATACGCAGTGTTTAAAACTGTCTAAATTTTTTGTTAATTATCTATGTATATAAAATCTTCTTTGTATATTCTCACATGTAAAAATATAAATAAAGTATATTGTTAAGTGTCCTCGGCACGCGTAACCCCAGTGAGGTAACATCATTTTTATTATTAATCATTGTTTTTAATGGAAAAAAATTAATAAATAAATAAAATAAATTAATATATTTTATTTTGGCCTAACTCCTGCATAATTTAAATAAAAATATGATAAACTTGTCGCTTAGTAACATTTTCCTTTCCGCCGTTGATGTATGCCGACTTATTTAGGACCAGATACACTACAAAAAAGGAAATAAATTAATGTCAAAAGTTAAATTATTTTGATCCTTCTTATCAAAATCGACTGTTTTGCCTTACTTTTTTTAAGCAACTCGTTTCGAACAAAACTCGAAAAAAAAAACGCATTTTTTTTTCTATTTATTTTCTTGAAAATGATTCGATATTTTTGTGTTTTTAAAAAAAAAAAATTACATTATTATTATTTTTTAATTCTTTGAGTTCATACACGATTAAAAAAAATTACAACAGTTAAGATCAAACAGTTTTCTTAGAAACAATTTTATTATTTTTTAAGAAATATTTTATTTTATTTATTTATGAACCCTTACGGATTATAATGGTATTACGATCAACATAGATGTAACGAGAACATAGGTGTGAGACGGACTCAGAATCTATTCGTTTTAATGCACTTTCAAATGATTTTGAATGTTCACAAGAAGTAAATACCCCTTACACATGATGCGGGAGGTACATTTGATGTAATAATTCGACGAAAATGAGATCACAGTTCATGTTACAGACATCGGATTTTCAGACCATAGATTAGTGCACTGTAAAATTAACATACAAAAACCATCAGCAATTTACAAAACACTCACATCAAGGTCATGGAGAAAATTAAATTTAGAAGATTTTAACTTTGAACTTTTGCTGAAACTGTGAGAGTGAAGTGATATTTCGGAAGAAACTTAAAACCCACTTGTTCTCTAAATCATTTGAATAAATTCTTAGCATGTGGTGGAAAATTAATATGAAAAAGTACATTATTTTTCTTAAATTAAAAAGTTAAAATCAAATTTATATCTTTATATAATCACTTTGTAAAGCGCCCTTGAGGTATTATATTACGAAAATGGCGCTATATAAGTTATCCATAATTATTATTATTATTATTATTATAACGGAGAGTATTTTTCTTTGTGTTCCTATTGACTACCTTAGACATAGACAGCTTAAACTGTTTTATCTTCCTGCTTGCAGAACCAACCTGCCGATGGTAATGCCAGTAGGAAGAGCAATGTCTTTACTCAACCGTATCTCTTCGGAAATCGACATCTTTCATATTAGTGAAAAAAAGTTCAGAGAGGATGGCATTCTTTCTCCATAATTGCTGGGTATTTTTATTTTACCATCTTCGTATATTTAAATTTTAGTATTAATTTTTTTGTGTTATGTATGCATTGAAATATTTTGTAATGTACATAAACGTTCATAGACTAAATAAATTTAAATTACATTAATTTTCCAAAAAAATTTTTTTTTCATTATCCATACTCTGTTGTTGATAATAATATTTATTACATCTTTTGAAAAGTTTGTCTGAGTCTTTTGTTTAGTTTTGTCTGGTAGTTTATTGTATAATTTCAATCCCTGATTTATAAGTCTCGATTGTCCTTGTCTCGATTTTAAGTGTTGTATGTGATATTATTCTGATATTATGTCCATGTTTATTACAATTATTTTAAAACTTTTGGTTCTTTGTCGACATTGATATCAGTAGCTAACTTAAAAATAAATTTTTAAGATTCAAATTGATAAATTTCATTAACATTGAATTGTTTAGTTTTTTTGAAGAGTTCTTTAGTTAACTAACTAACTAACCATCACGCCATTTCTCCGGAGGGGTAGGCAGAGAGGATAGAACGCCACACCACTCTGCCCTGGCACACTTCCTTTGCTTCCTCCACATTCATACATCTTCTCATGCACGCACGTCGATTATTCCGACTTTTCACATGACCACTTTCAAGAATTTGTTGTACTTGATCATGCCATGTCTTTCTCGGCCTTCCTCGACTTCTACAACCAGACACATTCGCATCATAAATCTTTTTAGCCGTTCTTTCATCATTCATTCGCTCCACATGACCGAACCATCAGTTCTTTAGTTGGTGTTAGATAAAGTGATGAAGGTCATAAACTAGCTTCAATATTTTATTTTGCTGTCGCTGTAGTCTGTTAATGTCATTTTGGCTTCCTGGTCTGCATTGCTGTTGCATATAACATATTTTAGATTTGACACAGGCTTCATACAAAATATTTTTTTTCGTTTTTGGAACAAAGTTTTTGATTTTTTGAAAAAAGACTCGATAATGTTGCTATTTTATTATTAATTTGAGTTGTCCATGTCAATTGTCTAGTGGTCTGCAATATTCGTATCAGCAATTCAACGGCATTAAAAATTTAATAGTCACCTATGGACTAATTATTACTTTTTTGTTTTATACAATACATCTATTATTATTATTTATTTCACAAATTTATTCCAAAAAAATTGTATACATACTTAATAACAGGGAATCTATATAAAACTAATTTAAACCAATGAGTAAAACATCGTATGTTAAAAATGCTTTTATTCGTAGGACTTTTTCAATGTGCAATACAAAATTTAAAAATATAGATTACACAAACATCACTCAGATTTAAAATTTACACTAAAAATGTATTATGTAACTTAGTAGACATTATAATAATAAATATGTACATCTCCCCTCCCCTCCTTGTCCTCTCTTCAAGCATTCTTGTCCTTATCTCGCCCAATTTACAGTAATGTTCTTAAAATAAATATTTAAAAAATCTTTGATTATTGAGTACATTAAAATAACATTTTTATATGTATAAATTGTATATATTTATTTGATATGTAATATATTTTCTTTACTAACTTTGTATACTATGTGGAATTCTGTTATTAGTTCTGAGTTTGTACACTATATCTGTTTGTTTACTAAAAATATGTATGTAGAACTGTTGATTTCCCAAATAAAATAAAATAAAATAAAAAAAAAAAAATGGAAAATGAAAACGGAGTATTCTCTGTTAATGATAGTCTCCATCTAACATAGCTCAGCCTGTTCTAAGATTGAGATTTTTTATCTTTAGAGCAATAAGTAGTCCTATACTAATAAAACAAAACATAAAAAAGAAAAACTAAAACTACTTAATTATAAATGCCTAGCTTATCAAATTTAAGAAATTTAAAATCCTTATTATACAAATATATGTGCCAAGAATACATGTTACTTAAATGTTTAAGTAAATAAATATGTAAATAATTTATGTAAATAATGTAAAATTATATTTAATAAAAAACAATATAAAGCAATGAAATACATAAAAAATAATATGTGTACCAATTATATAAGATACTACGTGTTTTGATTTACACATATTTTTAAAAAAAAAATCTTGCTACACTTTTTATTTTAAAATTTGTTTTACATTTTGAGTCTTTTATATTTGGCTATAAATCATTAAATATTTTTGGAGCAATTACATTATATTGCTTTTTACCAAAGGCGGTTGGTATCAATATTTGTATAAATGAGACAATACAGTTAATTTGTGTTGCTGAACGAGTGTTTATATTTTGTTGGGTTCTTTTGACCTCACTTAATTTATCATAAAATTTAAGTAGTAGGCACCTCACAAACAATTGTCTTACGTCCAATATATTTAACTCAGCGAATAGATCTTCCGTATGATACCTCAAAGGTTTTTTGAGAATGATTTTCCTGATCCATTTTTGTCCTTTTTTCACTGGTTCAAGGATTGAACAAGAGCAACCTCCCCAAGCTTAATCGCATTATGATAGTTTGCTTTGGCGAAAAGCAAAGTAAATTTGTCTCATAAATTGAGCATTCAAAATATTTCTTAGGCTTTTATAAATGTATGCTGATTTCCGTATTTGCTTGGATATTTCTATAATTTGATCTTTCCAGCTTAGTTTAGAATTTATTATGACCCCTAAGTATTTTTTTGAATTTACCTGTTCTAAATTTTCACATTTGCACAAAGTATGCACGAATGGATCTTGAGTGAAAATTTTTGAGGTTCTGTTTTTTTTGTGACACTGAAGCAGATGAATTTGGAATCTAGTTCCAAACGTTTCTTTATATTAGCCAAATTATTATTTAAATGTATTTTTGGTTTATGAGCTCTAAAATGGAGTACTGATAGGACCAGTGTAGGAAGAATCATGGCGTTATCTGCTATCACAAGGGCTAAGATAAGAAAGTAGGCCAAAGGGCCCAACCAGTTCTCCTGGCCGATAACAAGAGTGCCCTTAATAATGCTCAGATAATGATTATTTATTGTCATGGTGATTAAAACACTTATCAAGCCAATTAATTTATTACAATAGTAAATATTTGGCTATTTGAAATGAGAGGTGAATTTTTGTCGTTTTTTTTATGTGTATTTTTTTAGTTGCATTATTCTTTTACCTTGCTTGTAATGTACAAGGTTTATATTTACTTCAAAGCGATAGTTATTTATTTGTTTAATATTATTATTATTTTTTTTTTAAATTTATATTAAGTTTACTTCAATGAAAAACTTTATTTAGTTATTTAATTATTTTATGTAAGGATCGGTGAGATGTTTCGGCTGTGACCTGTTTCAAGAGCTTCTCCGCATTTGCTCTAGTGACGAGGAAACCACAGAAAAATCGTCAGGAGAAGGCGGACCGTTGTAATTCGTCAACATATCTTCCGATCCACTTGAAGAGTGTTCGGCATTTGGTGTCCCGCTATCATTGATACCTTTTATTGCCCTTACTATATCTGTCATGTATAATGTTACCTCTCTTGACAAGTCCCTATGACTAATCACTACATGCACGTCCTGTAAATCCTCATTTAGAGTTCTGCATCGCGCCTCCAGTTGCACTCTCTGCAGACTAAAAAAGGGGTAATGCATCAATAGATGGGAGACATCTTGGAGAGTCGTTGCCATGAAATAGACGCTTTGTTGTCCTGGAAGGCCGTCGATGACAATTTTTTAGCATAAATTGGCGAAACTTAGGGACGCGGGGTTGTAGGAGAAGCGAGATTCTGGCTGGTTTATATTTTCTTAGAGGCATCTGATGATGTCTACATGCCAGGGGCGAATCGTGTATGTAAGCGATTATTCGGGGCTTACCATTATATTCGACTCTCCATAATTATTGTTTACGGTAACTTTGTTTACAGAAAAACAAACAAATAATTCAACAATATTTTGAGTATGTCTAAATGCTTGCAGACTGGCTGGATTTCCTTCCTAGAAAATGTCGTTAAGAGGGAGATTTAAGATAATAGGCGAAGATAGGGAATTTTTTCGAATGGGTATTTGAAAATAATTTTTCTGCCATTCTCCCGCAGATGGCTCTCTGATACTGTTAAACAAAGACGATTGCACGTTGGACTGATTATGTCTAACTAAAATCGACAAAGCAGAACATTTTTTTTTAAAGAAAGAGTATTAAAATAAAATTTTCTGTATCGGTACCTTGTGCCTGTTTAAAGAATAGTAATCATACTTGTACACCGTGCGTCCGAAGACATCAAATAAAACGGGTGCTTTTAAGGATTTTCGAATGTTTCTAGTTCCCATAATAAACATTTTATCTAAAAAACAAAAATTAAGCACACGCCAATGGTAAATATCTGTATTGTATAAAACAAATTGCTCTAGTGTTGTAACAGACGCGACGGATCACTGGCTTCCGTAGCAATTGCGCCAGACACAAGAACTGTATACTGTAGGTGCTGATGTCAAAGCAGAGTGGCCGGGCGCAGGCGGGCCTCGGCCGACGAACGATAACCTCCGGGGGAGGTATCGCTGCCTAGAGATCCCTTGCGGGGTCGCTAGTGAGTAGCACTGGCTGTTGTTCGCTGACTGTTCGCCCTCTTCTAGAATGTGCCTCCGTGGTCTGGTCTCCATTCTATGTCAATCGCATAAATCACATAGAAAGAACTAATATTGACTCCATATATTATATATGTTCGGCATACTAAATGGTATAATCGCTGTTCCATCATTACTGGACAAGTAAAATTCAATATTCCGACTCGTAGATTGAGAAACAATGAAGTACTGCTCACCGATCAGCATAGAACAATCTATGGCCTTAATTCTTCAATGACCCGTCTTTGTCGTATTGTTAACTCAAGACAAGATCTCTACTTTTTTGGTAATTAAACGAGCACTAAATAAATAGTCCAGATCTTGTCTCGATGTCCCTTATGTTTGTCAATGCTTCTTTTCTTTTTTTTTAAACTATTATTTTATTGTTATATTTAAACCCTATAAATTGTAGTCATGGACAATGTCCGTTAATAAATAAAGGCCCTTGTCTTCATTGAGATAGGGATATGTTATTATTGTATTTTTTGTAATGTGTATGTATTTGTATGACTAAATAAAATAAAATAAATATGAATGACATAACAGCTAATAGAAAAACGCTAAAATTTAAAAAAATACTCATTGAATGTATGTGTTTTTTTTTCATTGTGTATTTTATATAACACGTATTTTAATGAACTCTCAATTTAACTTAACAATGTTTTAGAATTGGTTCAGGAAGATAAACCTCACCCACATTAAAAAGGTTAAGCTCTTTTTTATATTTTTTTATTTGAAAATGTATTTATTAACCCTTATGGGATTATTAAATTCATTTTAGAAAAATAATGTTTTATTTTTTATGCATTGATGTTGTTGATCATAATATTTTTTTACATAATTCAAAAAGTTTGTCCAAGTCTTTTGTTAGGTTTGTCTGGTAGTTTATTATATAATTTCAGTCCTGATTGATAAGTCTCGATTGTCCTTGTCTCGTTTTGGAATATTGTATGCTGTATGGTTTACTTAACAAATGACAACAGACGGAAAAGTTCGGAAATATGTATATTTAAACATTGGCAGACTGGTGAATGTTACAGATTGTACAAAATGGCCACTGAAATCAGCCGAGGACAGGTATAAAGCCCTGTAAGTGCCTAGACTTCCCTGTTTAAACTGTTGCAGCAAATTTAGATTTTTAACTTATTTAAATAAGGTTCGGTTTCAGTTTCGGGCGAAACTAGAACAGAAAGCAAACGTTCGGTTTCACTACATATATTATATATTATTGTTATCAAAAACATTTTTCACTTTGTGGTATGACATTTTACACTCATTTGTTTATAAATTGTATAAACCACTTAATTTTTTTAATTACACTTCGACCGGTTTCGAGGTTACTACCTCATCGTCAGGAATTTAACTAACTTATAATTACACGCGTTGCTATTCATATAATAAAATATTGTATGAAAGAAACAGAAAATTGAACGAAAGAGAGAGAAAGAAGATAAAATAAATCATAACGGGAATAGTTTTAAAAGAGGACTCGAAGTTAAATTTAATTGATTATTTATTATTTGAAGTTTTTGATTAATGGCTTTACTAATTTCTAATCGTTCTAAATTATAAAACGAAAACCATTTTTATTGACATGCAAAATTTCTACACACGTTTCTTGATTGAATTCATGGTTTTCGGATTTAAGATGATTTGCGAATTCTGAAAAATTATTATTACTCAGACATCTTATATGTTCTTTGATTCTAACTTTAAATTTACGTGAAGTTTTTCCAATATAGAAATTTGGGCAATTTAAATAATTTAATTTATAAATTCCCGAGTCCTCTTTTAAAACTATTCCCGTTATGATTTATTTTATCTTTTTTCTCTCTCTTTCTTTCAATTTTCTGTCTCTTTTATACAATATTTTATTATGTAAATAGCAACGCGTGTAATTATAAGTTAGTTAAATTCCTGACGATGAAGTAGTAACCTCGAAACCGGTCGAAGTGTAATTAAAAAAATTAAGTGGTTTATACAAATTTATAAACAAATAAGTGACATATATTATACGCCAAGTAAGTAAAAAATTATTTATTACAATTCAATATGAATAGTATACAAAAACATATTAAGATTACGCATTTTTAAACAAATACTTTATTGCTCACTTGTTCGTCCTCTTTTAGAATATGCATCCGCGATCTGATCTCCCTTCTATGTAGGCCGGATAAATCATATCGAATCGGTGCAACATCGTTTGCTAAGAAAAGTAACATGGCCAATCATCCATGCTCGAGAGGGGAGACTACACTTACGAAGAAATGGAGTCAATGTTAAAAATCTCAAGTCTACAAAAACGTAGAAATAACATTGACTCCATATTTATGTTTAATTTGCTGAATGGCTTAATTGATGTACCGTCGTTACTGGAACAGGTGGAATTCAATGTTCCAATCTGCCGGTTGCGAAATAATAATGTGCTGTTCCTCGATCAACACAGCACAAACTATGGCTTGCATGCACCAATGTCCCGATTGTGTCGTATTGTAAACTTGACACAAGATCTGGACTTTTTTGGTGTAAGTCTTAATATATTTAAAAATTCACTTAGATAGACCGGATCTTGTCTTGAGGTAGTATTTTTGTTTTTTTTGTCCGAGCTTTAATTTTATTTGGTTGTATTTTATATTATTAGTGCCTGTATTTATCATAAGAGCCGTATTTATCATTTTTAATACAGTTTACAAGTTTTAAGCAAATATATTATTTTCATACTTACGCACCCATAAAAACCCCTGTAAACTCGAGATAAGATCTGGACTTTTTTGGTGTAAGTCTTTATAGATTTAAAAAATCACTAAGATAGACCGGATCTTGTCTTGAGGTGGTTACTTTTATTTTTTTTGTCTTAGTAATTTTATTTATTTGTGTTTTATTTTATTGGCGACTGTATATAAATACAAGAAATTGTATTTACCATCGTTTAAATTTTAAGTCTAAGTTGATTTATGACTTATGAGATATGAGATATAAATTTATCAAAAAGACGATTAAAAAAAATACAATGAAAACATATGTATAAAGCCAAACAATAATATTTATAGACAATATATATATACAATAATAAATTTTTAAAAAAAGATGTTTTATACGTAAGCAATATATTTATTACATCGGCACTGCTAAACAAGTCACATAGACTGATTCTCAGAAGCGCTGCATGTATTAGATGTGTTTAATTTAAAGTAAAAATATAGCAATAGATGAAAATAGATTCCCTTTCCTTCCAGCCGACGCGACATAGGTAAATCAACTTAATTTAAAAATATGAAACAGATATAAATATTGTTTTTAAATTCATTCTGATATTCTATTGTACACATTTATGGCAAATAAAGTTTGACGACAATGCTGACTACCAACGTACAGTAACAATTTAAAAAAAAAAATGTTTTATACGTAAGCTTTTCCATTCCGGATCAATGATGTTATACAGTTTAGGGCCCAAGAATATATAACACCTCTGAAAGATTGCTGTCCTAGTTTTTAGTGTTACTACATAATTGTTTAATCGCAGAATGGACTGCATAAGTCCGTCAAATAAATAAATAAATATTTAAGGTTCATACAGTAGACACTGCATAAAATAAATTATATTATACAAATATATAAAAAAGAAAAAATAAAAGAATTTGAGATGAATAAGTCACTCGGATACCAACAAAATATTAATGTTTCTAAATTCTACACAAGTCATGGTCAAAATAGATTTGTCTTCAAGGGAGTAAAAAATAATAATAATCTTTCTTATGAACTAAAAACTATTAAAAATAATATATCAATAAATAAAATTTATTTTTATTTATATCCCTACAGAGATGAGGTAGAATTTTTTTCAAATTCAGGATTATGGATATTTGAGCGTTTACAGGGCTTATGACCTGTCATTGGCTGGGTTAAGTGGCCACTTTAAGTAGGTACTACAACATTCCCCATTCCGCTAATTAGCGAATATCCACACAGGTAACATTTTTGATTTTTGTATATATGTAATATATACCTACTCCCCCTTGGGAGAAAATCCAGATTTGTGTGTGTACAAGTACACGTACCAAAAATAATGTTGTGAAATAAAATTTAAGTAAATCTAAAGAAATTTTTTGAACACGTAAAAACTACATTAAATTTTAATAAGTATGAATATATTATTGTTTTTTGTTTTTTCTTTATATATCTTTTGTTTTTATTTTTTTCTCATATACTCGTATTTAAAATTATATAAACTCGAATAATAAACAATAAACAACTACAACAGTGTAAGCACAAGAGTTAGTCTCTTTTTTGGAGAGTTACAGTGATAACATTTACTAGATGTGTAAAAGTAGATATGTTTAGAATTTAAAAAAAACATGTACCTTTTATGAAATTTATTAATGAAAAAAATCCAAAAATTCAAAAAAATTTTAACTTAATTTTTGGAGCGCGTTATTTCGGAACCGGATAAAATGAGGCTGCAGTGTATGCAAACATACAACACTTCGAATGGTCGAGTCACAGTAGTTATTCGTTATAACATGCACAAACAGTAGTTCCGCCGAACACGTTCGCGCCATTACGAATTTATTATAAATCTGTTTTCGCTTTCTGCGACCCCATTATGATAAACTTTCACATAAGGCTCGACGCTTGTGCCATGTGCCGATACACACGAGCGGAGGCAAACGCGGCCATAACATACGTCATCGTGACGTCACCCGATGATTCGATTTAATTTTTGACTAATCTCAGTTAGAATTGAAACTTCATTTTGGAAGACTCTCACTTATTCGACAGGAATCAATCAGATCAAGGGGATGCAGTGCTTTCTGCCGAAATAAAGTCGAGGTTTTGTTGTCCCATTTTCCGGACTCAAAAACTGATTTTGTATTTTTTTTTGAGAAGAAGTATCAAAATTGAATTTTGTGACTTTTTCCGTTTTTCAAAAATATTTCTGACAATGTTTGAGTACGTCCAAATGCTTGCAGACTGGCTGGATTTCCTCCCTAGGGAGTTATCCATATTTAAATTTAATTCAACAGAGAAGAAAAACATTTTTGAAAAGGGAATATGGAAGTCTAGTCATTTACGGGGCTTATGACCTGTCATTGGCCGGTTTAAGTGGCCACTTTACACACTCTGTAACATTCATCATTCTGCCCATGTTTGAACATCCACATATTCTCAACTCTTCCATCTGTTGACTTTTGTGAAGTAAAAGAGCTGAAACCTTTATCACGGATGTTCAAACCCTTATTCATTTGATTGAATTATTTATAATATTATTATTAGTAATATGTTAATATTAACAGCTCCCTTGCGATTTGATTCCAGTCCTTGTCTACAAACATTCTGACGAACTCAAAACACTGTTGATGAATCCACCTAGTCCAAAAAGAGGTATAAAAGTTGAAAAATATTTTCAAACGTTGCTTAGTATGTAGGTGAAATAATTCAATCAAATGAATCTCACCCGATGATAATGCCTTGTAAAGTAGGCAAGCGTGGTTAAGGCTCTCAAGAGGCATCCGCAGCACATAGCCAAGCCAACCGTATCGCCTCAGCTTGATGATGGTTTCTAGAAATAATGCCGTTGCCAAACTTAAATAAATAAATAAAATTAATTTGTGGTAAATTCGTAGTTTGACGAAGAGCCTTAACACTGATTTTCTAAGCTGATTTGCACAATGAGGAAGTTTAGCCCTTCGGGAAATTGGATATAAAAAATGTTTTCTTATGCGCTGTAAAAATGAAAGCATTAAACTGTACCGCAAAGTTTCTTGAAAATGTATGAAAAAAAATATAAATATAAAAACGACCTACTTCGAAAGACGTTACTAGTTCATATGAATCAACCAATGGTAAGAAAAATATTTACGGTTTATGGTAAGTCAACGGACCAATCGGCGGAACTGAGAGTTAAGAAGCGGAAGAAAACTTAACACGTCACATGCGGAGTAATTTCAGAAATACAACATTAAAAATATCATATTGCTGATAAAACGATATAAAAAAAGCTTAAAATATATATTTTGGCTTAGTTTAATAATTTATAACCAATATTAATAAATACAAAACCACAGAACTTCCTCATTTGCAAGCATTCTTTGAGTAAAAATTCTGCATAATTCATATTTAATAATATAATTTTTCCACATATAGATTACTACTTTACAGTTTTATTTTTAGCCGATGACGGATATTTGAATAAATTTCAAATTTCAAAATACTTCAAAATAGAGCAATAAGAATAATGATTAAAAAAGGTTTCAGATAATAAAATACAAAAAATTCGAGAAAAACTCAATTGGATACCAATAAAAAAACTAAAAAGTAATGTGCTTGTTTTTTTTTTATATTTAATAATCAAATTACTAAATGATTTATTAATAAGAGAGTGTTAAACAAAAAAATTGACGGAATACAAAATTGCATTATGTACAAAGGTTTAAAAATGGATGAAGAGATATATGCCTAAATAAATAAATAATGAAAAGAGTTTTAGTAAATTTAAAAAGAAATGTTAAGTATAGTGTAAGATGATGTAAATAGATATGTAATTAAAGCATCTGTAAATATTAGTTTATGTACTAATTGTAATATAATATAAGCCACAAATCACCACTTATGACACTAAAACAATTATACGCTAAAACAATATTCGCTAACAGATTTAAAAACTACTCTTACTTAAATGAAAGACATAACCCCTACAATACATCACAAGCAAATAATATAATCACTAGATCCTCAACACAAAGATAACTTAAACAAATACAAACTAATACCACTTTTGGACAAATGGATTTTGAGTATTATTCAATTAAAACCTATAACCTACTTCTACTGTCTATTCAAACAATTAGTAACGAGAAAATGTTTAAAAAGGCTATAAAAATGAATAGTAGAGCTAGGTAGACGTAAAATGGTTTGTCTAATTTGCTCCAACCAATATTGAATCAACCCCTTTACAAGTGTATAGCTTATGTTAGGTTTTTGTTATTTTCATTGTGCGTTTTGTAAAATAAATAATACAGATGTACATTTATACCTTGTTTTTAAAACTGTGAATATTTTGTTAATTATCTCTGTTTATTAAGTTAATCTTCTTTGTTTATTCTCTAATGTAGAAACATTTAAACAAAGTATATTGTTAAGTGTCCTCGGCACGAGTAACCCTAGTCAGGACACATTATTTTTATTATTAATTATAGTTTGTATAGAGAAAAATATGAATAAATAAAAAATAATAACTTAAGAAATAAATTTTAAAAAGGCGCTCCATTATCAATTTGATTGTTACGGAGCACATATGTAATAAGTTCCAACAAGATAAAGTTTTTCACGACAAAAAAACGCCGGTTGGAATAATTTTTATCTCTGTACTGTAAAATATTTTGGACGTTTGTTTGGAATTTTTTTCTCATGTAATATTTAAAAATATTCATACTATAATGTCTTTGTATTTTTTTCTGAAACGTTACCCAGAATGTAGAGGCAAGGTGATCAATCTTACTTGTCAGTTACAAGCGAAGTGTTACATATTATTTAATAGTTTATGAGTTATTTCATGGAATATAGCTCACGAGAGTATTGTTACGTGAAACATGCCATTGAATTCCAATATCGATGTGAGAAGTAAGATTTTGTAACAATGTAAGAAAAATGTGCTGACCGAATTAAATATCGAACCTAGGATCTCACTTATATTTATCAATAACTAAAATACTGGGCTTCCAGAAATAATCGCATCATTTAAAAAAATATATATATAACAATTTATTTTGTACATTTCGTGTACCTTAAAAAATAGACCACGGAAGTCACATTGAATGAAATGTTCAGGAAACAATATTTTGTCGTAGTGCAATTTCCAAAACATGATAACTTTAAAACTAAATGGGGTAATTTCAATATACGAAGAACTTTTAATTCAAAATAATGATTATTTAAAAAATTATAGTGCATTTTGAAATAGCGTATCTGGGACTATTGAATTTTTTTTTATAAAAAACAAGTGGACTTCAGATTTTAATTTCAACTTAACTGTAGCTAGTACACATTGCAAGAACTTTGTTCTCAACCATTTATTATTTATTAGCAGGAAACAGTCAGCAATCGCTGTTACTCGCTCACTCAGCTTGCTTTATCGGCTCTGTGGGCCTCAGTTGATCGGCCCTTTGGGCCTTAGTTGATTAATTGGGATCTGTGAAATTTTACCCGTTGGGGAAATGAAATTGACAGACAAACAAAAAAGTTATGCTGTATCTAATGTTTTGTATCTCCACAGGATAAAGAAAAAGCTAGATTTAACGCTCAACTACAACTTGGTTCCCATTTTCTAATAGTGAGTTATTTATGCCTCCCAAAATTGAAATATTTATGTTAATCATAAGAACATAAATTTTTCTTTTTAAAAATAAAATAAAATTAATAATCAGTCACCTAGAATAATGCTACCAAAACCACATAAAATTTACATATATTATATCTCGGCGGCCTCCGTAGTAAAGTAGTTAACACGCATGACTCACGCACGGTAGGTTCCGGGTTCGATTCCTGATGAGGACACACAAATTAAATGTGATTTTTCTCAAACCTGAGTGTACTGTGCTGTAAATCAAAGTGGCAAAAAAATCTATCGATCTACTGAATTTCATCGAAATTCTACTAATTAATAAACATCTAAATTTTTTTCGTACATTTTTTTTACTATTTATTCGTCCCCAAACTGGCAATCCACTTATAAATGAATACACCAAATTACTCACTTTTTCCTGTTTGCTCAGAAAACTACTTTTTATTCCATCTATTTATTTTTAAAATGTATTATTTATTCCAAAACCGACCGATTTTGAAGCTACACAAGCATCCTTATCAAAGTATAATTTGGTAAATTCACTCAATAAAAAATAAAAAAATGGTTACCGAAACTAGTCGGTTGTGCAAATGAAAAAAGTGGTTCATAAGACAAAGTCTTATTTCAAAGTTAGTGCTTAAAAAAATCCAAAATACTACTACATTTATTGTGTTTTTTTATATTTCTATTTATTTTTTAAGTACCTTTGCTTATATTACCATTAGTATATAAACTAATATTTAAATTCATAACTTCATGAATTTATAGGATTCGGTTAAAATATTAACCTTATTACCAAATAATACTTTGATAAGGAGGCTTGTGCATGTAACTTCAAAACTGGTAGCTAATAAAATATAAAATAATTAAAAACAAAGTAGTTTTATTTTTATATTTATTAAAATGAATTACCTGAATATAGAGTTAGTGGTTCAAATATAAATATGTGTATTTGTAGCTTCTATTTATTTTAATTATTCTCATTCTATCGAGTGCTAGATTTTTTTTTATTATCAAGCGAAATTATATTCCACATTTTTAACGCGAATCCTTTAGTATATTAATTTGCCTACAAATCTAAAATAATTTCGTAACAGAATGCAATAAGCCATTAAAAACAAGTTGCGGGATAATCGCGTTTAAAGCTTTTTTATACTTTCAACGCATAATTTTTCTCACAATTTTCTCTTATTTTAATTTTTTTTAAGCTTTAAAGGAATATTTTTTACTCTAAGCATAGCATAAAATTTTAAATCAACATCTTGCACTTATATTAAAAAAATATTTAAAATATATAAAGACTGTTGACATTGCATTTTGTCAGTATGGCCTCGAAATATTAAAAATATTTTTAAATATAACTGCAAGATGTTGATTTCAAATTTTATGCTTGGCCAGGAAAAAATATTACTGTTTCAAAGCTTTAAAAAAAAGAAAAAAGAACATTGTGGGAGAAACAATGCGTTGAAAGAATAAAAAAGCTTTAAATGCAATTAGCCCGCAACTTGTTTTAATGACTTAATAAATTCTGTCAGTAAAGCCTCGATTTGGTTCTATCCATATAGAAGTGCATACACGACAGGCAGTTGAAAAAAGCCAAAAAACAGTTTTTTTAAACATAAAATTGGAAATATAGTCGGAGCTCGGTTGTTGTGAACTCCTAAATCTTATTAACTTCAAAATACCGAATCGAGTCACTAGAAGTGCGGAGTTGTTTGCAACTACATTCGTAGGTACTAACTATGCACGAAATTGTCCGATTCCGCGTTTACATTCCTTAACCGACAAATTTACTTGTGATATAGACATTTTTAAGATGACAATTATTAATTTTAAAATGTTCTGAAATGCACTGTTTAAAACTAATTATTAAAGTCGTAATAAAAGTTTATTTTTCATGCATTTTTTTGTGTACCGTATATTATATTATTATCTTATATATACTTACTGTAAACTAATTTTTATTATTTGTTTTTCACATTAATTTGTCAATACCATATTTTTTATACGTATATTTATATTTATTGTTTAAATTCTTAACAAGTTATTAAAACTTGCTTTTTAATTCTAACATTTTTCTTATTTCCATATTTTTTCGTTTTTATTATGCAAAGTTTGACTTTTTATTTTGCATTGCAGCATCCTTTTTTTTGTTTCCACATATATACAAAAAAAGTGTTGTTTATTTTACTTTACTTTGTTAAATTAAAACTTACTATGTTTGTACTTACCTGTACTAATTTTTGTAAATGCCCCCTTGGGCGAATTGTAAAATTAAATAAAAGAATAAATAGCAACGAGGTATCATTGACAATCGTTGAATTTGATGAAAGCAATTTAAAAATAAAAAAAACAAAATTGACTTAAAAGAGCTTTGCATAAATGTTTTTTTTAATTACTCTAAAAATAACAAAATCACGTGTACGTTCCTACACGGGCATAATTCAATTCTCTTAAACATACGTCTATTGAGGAGTTCTTGTACGTAATACCTAAAAACAACCCATTTTATTTCGCTTTAAATACGTGACTTCATTAATTGATTTAACTCAGTTAAAGGGTTAACTAATTATTAACAATATTATTTTACATTTAATCTGAACGAATTACATACATTTAAAAGCCTTTTTTACAAATACGATAGACACCCTGAAAAAAAATTTATGTTGAACAAACAAACGTTCTCAGATACAAAAGTCTAGGCCGCGCCGCACCAGTATTCACAATGTTATTTTTGTAACCTTCAAAAACACCATTCAACTTGAATGTATCGGCGCTATATTGATTTATAATGGTTCATAATTTATTTGAATTTATTTGACCGATTCCAACTAGTAAAAATAAATCACGAAGAGAAAAGCGTGATGTCCTTTTAGTCCTTATAAGAAAATAAATAAATATAGTTTCGCGAATTTAATTGTGATAAATGTGCATACATGTTGAGGTTCTTGCTACCAGGAGTCAATGAAATGTGAGGAGGTGAACGGACGATATCATTGATCGTCAGCATTTTCCCAGACAAACAGCAATGCATTATTTTATTGACACTCATTCGGTAAAAACATACAGTATGTTTGCGGTCAGAAAATACTAATGCTAAATAATACAGAATAATAATTTAAAAACGTTTTCTCAATTTTTAGACCTCAATATGAGTATTTCTATTTTGATAATATTAAATATAATTATGTTATTTAAAGAGCTAATTGAATATTTAAACATAAAGGCTTAAAGTTTTATTTTATTTCTGGTTCGATTGGGATTGGGAAAAATGGTTGACGATTGCCCGCCCTGAAATATTTAGCACATTGCAGAGGAGCTTAAAAATCAAATTAATACATCTATAAAATTGGAAACTCTGCGTTCCTAATGTGGAATAAGCCGTTCAGAGCATCAAACATTAAAGATTTTCGCTTTTGTAAACTGATTTGTTATATACCAGGAAGGAAAGGTGGGGACCGCACAAGCCTTTACACCAGATTGCCTTGGCACACTTTCTTTTGCGTGGGTGTAACAGAGACACGGCTATACAGAATATAACCGCACGAAACTTAAGAGGGAAACAGAGCAATATAACAAAAATAATACCGTCTCACTCCAACGACATGATTCGATTCAACAATAGAGCGATACGCGAAATTGTTTGCGGAAGACCTGCGCGGTTTTCTGTTACCCTGGTACACGATTTTGACCGTACGGACAAACAATGGTAGTACGAAAATGATACGGATCGTGAGTCGTACCAATTAATTACCTCTTTGCGTTTCTGCGCTCCTAGTGTCAAAGGAACAAAATATTTATCCTGATGAACGTTTGAAACATTTGAAAAACGTTTTTTTCTGCAAATGAACCCACGCTTTTCTGTTTTCCTGGTTGGCGCGCATGGCTGAGATGTGTCAATTGAAAAGGAAAAGTGATTTTTCGTGGTAGGGGGGTTACTGAAATGCGAATACCGCCAGCGCAGCGCAGCGGTTACGCTCGCAAGTCACCTTTTCGCGTTTCTGCGATCCGGATACTTTTTCTCTATCAGCTGACTCGTATTCAGCTAAATTTTTAAAAAATAAGTTAGGAATTTTTGAACATTTTTATAGTACCTATTTATTTATTTGCAAGATTAGGTTGTTGTAATATAAAAATACAAAGCCTCATAGTTTTCAGTTAATAGTAAAATATTTTATCTTGTTTTTTATTATTCATTCAATATTGATGAATTATGGATAAATTTTTTTTAATAACTACAAAAATAATTTAAAGTTTATTTATTTATTTTGAAAATTATATTTTAGTAAATGCTTTAATCGGTTTTACTTTTTGAATTTAATTATTTTTTCTTGTATTCTTGTTCACATTCATTTTTATTATAACTCATTTAATAACCTTTAATTGTTTTATTTTCGCTTTTCTAAAAACCTTCTTAGTTTATAAAAATCTTATCATGATTTTTATAGCACTTTTTCAGTTAATCTTTTCGTGAATATTTTGGTGCACATTTGTGCATATCTGTGTTTGTGTATATAATCATCATTCTCTTTTCGCACCTAATAGTGCATGGAGCACTGCGCTGGTACATCAATCGTAGCGTATCTTGATCATTCATGTTACATGAAGGTAAGGTGATCAGTATTACGCTTCAGGGACCAGTCTAGGGACTATGGAATATTCTAGTGGGAAAACATCGTTTTAAATAAATATTTCATATCAACCGTGTCGGGAATCGATCCCGAGACCTCTTGAATGGTAGGCAAACGTGCTGACCATAACACCACGAGGCTGACGTTTGAGTATATACGGTATTATTATATCATAATATTGTATTGTGTGATAAACAAAAAATAACAATTTTTAGTCATAAGTATACCATTGAGTTTCCTGTGTTGTTTTAAAAAGTTGACGAAATTTTCGTCAAAGAACGCGCCTACAAATAATTTTAAAATAAATACTTTCAGTTTTGTTGGAATAACTTTCTTTTCCCAAGCTTTGTTTATAGAAAACTTGACAAAGAGAATATTTATGAAGGTAAAATTGAAAGAATACATGTGTTTCCTTTGGCAGAGGAAATGAACTGTGTACTATACTCTTACTTAAACAAAAGGGTCTATTTTAAAAATATTGACATTAATTTAACAGATGCCATAATTTGAAATTTCACTTTCTTTAATTAACGAAAAAAACTAGTACGATTCTGATTGGATATCATGATGTCCGAATTTTCGGCTTATGTTCGTACCAGATTTGTATACGCGTTCCGCAACAAAACAGAAAATTAATATACATATTTGATTGTTGAAAAAAAATTTGTATACGTTCGAATTCTCGCCAAACTGCAAATCCAGTTTTTTTGTAGGGATTTCTATAATATTTAATATAATCAATAAAATCATAATACGTCCCTATGTAACGGATTATAAAAACAGTATTGTTTTTTATTTCACATACCGAATTAAGAATTTAAGTAGGGTTTCGAACCAAATCTTGGTTCATTATTTATTTATTTCACTATTTTTTATTTATCGGACAGTTCCTTTAAGGTGCGTAAGCGTCCTTTTTTCGGTGAAATTTATTTATTTATTACGTAAAACAAAGCGTAATACATTTTTTTAACATTCTCAGAGGTTACTTGAACTCAATGAGGAATTTCAGTGCAACGGGAAATTGGATATAAAAAATGTTTTCTCATTCGTAGTAAAAATTAGAGCATTTAATTGTTCGCTGAAGTTTTTCGAAAATGTATAAAAAAATTATAAAAATGATCTATTTTGAACAACGTCACTAGTTCTCCAAAATCAACAAATGACAGAGTATTGTGATACATTTCTTGTAACCGGGAAGCCAACCCACCAATCAAGACAACTCTCCGTAGAGAACTTGAGACGTCACAGGCGGAATAATTTCAAAATAACCAAACTTTAAAAAAACCATGGCTCTGATAAAATACGATACATAAAATGAAAAAAAAAGTTTTTGCTTAGTTTAAGACTTTAAACAAATAATTTTTTTTTGAAAAGTCAATTTTTCCTATGATTTCTTCCAAAACCAACTTTATCTACCTCCACGGGGTGAATTCTTATCCCAGCAATTTAATCTCCAGAAGTCAAAACTGTAAGAACAGCCAAAAGTTTTTGAACTTTTTTATTTCTGAAATTACTCCACGTGCGACGTCTCAAGTTCTCTTCCGGTTCGTCTCTGTCAGTTCTGCCGATCGGTCAGTCGACGGTAAGTACACCGGAAATTTTTCACAACTATCATATAATTGGTTGATTTACATGAACTAGTGGCTTTGTTCAAAGTAGCTCAATTTTCTTAGAATATTTTTAAACATTTTTTTCGCACATTTTCAAGAAACTTTGCCACATAATTGAAGACTCTAATTTTTACCGCACGTAAGAAAACATTTTTTCTACACAATTTCCCGTAGGGATGAATTACCTCATCATATTGACGATAGTTTATTTTTTTCTATAATCAATAATATAAGTTCATTAATCGTGTTTAATTTTTTGAACGGACTGCGTTTTTGGTGTTCGAAGGATTTTCTTTATAATTCAACTTTTTGCAACACAATGAAGTCAGCGGATAATTTAAAATGCTAAAAATACATAACTAAACGATACCTACTTAAAATATTAATGTATTTTTTTAATGACGTCTGTCCTATTAAGGAACACGATCTCTAATAACGAAATTTAATTTGAAATCATTTGACTTTAATCTCTATTAATACTTTAATATTTACTATTTGCTTAGAGCGAAGGTCTTGGATCCCACAGAATGAATAATGCATTTTCGCTATGAAACGCGGAGCCTAACAACGAAAATGTTATCTAAGATTTACTTAGTGAAATTATTTTAAATATGGTTAAAAAAAAACCTTGAGAACGAAATCTTCCTGAATTAAGAAGGTTTTATGATGGGCGAGATTGCAACTTTAATAATTAACTAATCAACAACATTTAGAAAGTGTAAAGATTTTGGTGAACAAAATTTAATTTAAAAAGAGGATTTACCCATCTTGCTGAAAAGAGGCACACAAGTTGCATTTTATTTATTTTTATTTTATTTATTAGGGATATTAACAGTAATACATGTAAAAAAATTAAAATATACAGAAAATTAAACCAATATCAGATATCCACAGAAATACATTAAATACTCGTACAATACATACCTGTTAGAGTGTTTGTGTGCGTGTAATTGTGTAAGAGGGTGGTGTTATAATGGAATGAGGGTAGAAATGTGTGTAAATATCATTGCACAAGTGTCAAAAATAT
Source organism: Micrasema longulum (assembly GCF_059751315.1). NCBI lineage: Eukaryota > Metazoa > Arthropoda > Insecta > Trichoptera > Brachycentridae > Micrasema > Micrasema longulum. The sequence continues at coordinate 140,051 of NW_028279371.1, read as the reverse complement.
AAATATATTTAAAATATTCATAATTAGAGATAAAATAAGATTATATTATAGAAACTAAGTATTTTGACAACAAATTCGAGTAATTTTTATTTATTTATACTTTAACATTGTTTGTATTCTTTTTTTACAGAATAATGTTCCTTACTGGGGTGTCCCGTGCCGGGGGAAACATTTTACAAAATGTGAAACATGTCTTAAATTAGTTGTTTAACAAAGTTAGCATAATAATATTTTTCTAAAAAGTAATTGATCCAATTAACCTAATTATCCTTAGCATAATAAACAATATAAACTAAAATAATCATAAAAAAACATAACCATTTCAATTTAACCATAACAACTATAGCAATTTCGATTTCGATTTTCGATCGATTTCAGGGTTCGAATTGTCAGTAGGGTCGCGGCGAGTCATATCTTGCCGGAGGGTGTGATTATACAAAATGCTGCAAACGCCCAGTTGCATTCCACCGGCAATACTACTGACTAGTCCAACTCGTTGAGATCTCACTTAACAGTGTGATCACAGCAGATAACGAAAGGATGAAGGGCGAGTTTCTGGCGTCTCAAAACCAAAACCAACTAGCCAAGGGAAGGTAACCCCGACACAAAAATTCACCAGAGAAGGCAACGGGAAACCACTCTGGTCATCTTTTCCCAGGAATGACTACGGCGAGTACATCCAATGAGCAGTTGTCCTGGCGGCGTAATATAAGACTAGCGCAGGACCGAGATGCTTTCGCTGTAGTGATCGCCAACGTCGGGGGACCTGACAAGGCACTATAGTATAGTAGGGTATTTTTTAATTATAAAATAAACGCTGCTCTGCAGCACTGAGACTGAATATATTATGTACATATTTATTATATTATATTCATACTTATAGATAGCATTCATACTTATTGTATCCGTGTATAGTTTTGCAAATACGACCCTATATTATTATTATTTTTGCAGCAACATATCGGTTCCTTGGAACAGGCATTGGCTATATAGGAACCCCCTATAGATAGATCCTCTCAAGTATTCCGCTATACCGCACTCCTTCGCTTGCTTGATTTAGCCTCAGTGTTTAAGTAGAATATTTTTTAGTAATTTGGCTTATGTGATTTTTCTAATATACAAATAAATAAATAAACTCAATTTCTTTATATTTCCATTATCTTGTTTGAAATATCTGTCAAATATATTTCATTTTCTCTTTTGGGTTATCGGTCTTTTTTTTCTTTCGGGGTTAAAAAACATTTTTAACAATTTAAAAATGTTTTTTAAAATTATAAATATCAACTTAGAACGCCACTAGGTTTACCTACCTCGTCATAGATTTATGCACCCACGCCAGATGCACAGATGGATGCAGAAATTATGCAAATGGGTCCTAATATAGAAAACAAAAACAGAGTGCAATGCAAAACGGTGTCTCACTATACTAATACTTCATGGGACAACCCAGCCTACTTGCCTCTGTCGGAAGGATTGTAATTAATGGTCTTATTTATTACGAGTCTAATCAAGGACGATGTTAAAATAATATGCACATGCAATTTCGCCCGTGCAGGCTTGACAAAATTTGTCATCAACAGTCTTTCGTCGACGGTAATCCATCACCGCGTGACTCAACTTCTAAGGCATTAGCCTGGTTCTCTCCACTGCTGGATAAAGCCCCCTTCCAAACGTCTCCATTCCTTCCTATCGCCCGCTCTTATCAATTATGTTTTACCGGCTATCGAGGCAATGTCATCGACCCATCTTTTTTTGTGGCCTTCCAACACTACTGTTATTTTTCCATGGCTATTTCTACTACTAATACGACTATCAAGCCATTTCGGAGGCAGATATAATGGACCGCCACACACGTCTATCCTGGCATACATTCCTAGCTTCTTCCACATTCATACATCTTTTCATGTATGCCTTTCGGTTCTGCCTGCTTTTGACATGACCAGACTTAAAGTTTTGGTTTATCTGATCATGTCACGTCTTCCTTGGTCGTCGTCGTCTCACTTTACCGTTAATTTTTGCCATAATTTGTATAAACCACTTTAATTCTACGTCGAGTTTATTTTTTAATCTATTAATTTCGAGAATTTCTAATTTGTCAAGTTTTTGGCCTTTAGGTGCTATTTAAATATTTTTTTATTATTTTTTCATTCAAAGGAATGTTTATTTTCTATTAACTGATTGGCAAAATTTGAACTATCTTTATTATTAGACCATGATTGTATGTTCTCTTTTATGCGTGTTTTGTATAAATACATTGAACTTTTTAATAAAGATACCTGTCTCAAAGATGTCGCGAAAGCGATGAAACCGGTCACTGGATATTCCAAATTTGTGGATTAAAGTATCGTTCGTTTTTTATTTATATAATAAAATTGTTAAGTAAAATTTGAGGGATATTATTAGAAAAATAATAATTGTACAAAATTTTACGCCAATTCTCATAATTGTTAGAAATATTTTGGGAACTATTTAAGTATTTTTTCCTATAATTTATTTTTATTCAAAATATTGTCAATGAGATAGTAACCTCGAAACCGATCGAAGTGTAACTCGAAATTCACGTGGTTTATACAAATTTATAAACATACAAGCGGACCCGTCAGACGTTGTCTTGCCCGAACGCTGGCTTGCCTGCTATTAGCTTGGAAAAAGTATTTCATTGATAGGTACCTAGGTACTTGTTTGTGATTATATTCCAAAGGTAAAATTGTTAATATTCAAATATTGAATTGAAGTAGGTACCTAGGTACTTGTTTAGGGTTCAATTCCAAATCTTAAAGGAATTTATATAGGAATTAAAGGAAGGAATTAAAGGAAGGACTAATAGGAATTAAAGGAAGGAATCTGATTAAGATCCGCAAAAAACAAATGCTGTTTGTAAACATTTAAAAACAAACTTTTTTATGCACAAAAAAACAACATCTTTTCATTTTTTTTGTAAATGCATTCTCCTCTAACGCAACCCTGGTAGATCGATTAATAAAACATTCATACTCATTTCTTCTCTTTTACATATTCGATTAAAGATTTAAATATCTACTAACATGCACAGCGCAAAGATCTATATTTCTCTGAAAATCGCACGTAAATCGGTTAAGCCGTTTAGGAGTACAGTACACACGTACATAGAAATTATTTATATAAAGATAAGATTAAAAAAAACTAATTGTGATCAAAATATCTCACTAGGGAGGAAACCCAGCCTATCTACGAGCATTTTGACAAACGCAAAATATTGTTGATTAATTAATAGTTTAATAAATAAATAATAACGTATGAATGAACAATGATTCATCGGATAACTTTTGCTTTTAGCTTACGGGAGTACGGTAATTATTATTAGCTGAAGGATACATATTTTACTTCAGTTTTCCTTACAAGAAATGATGTATCGGATTATGTCGATCTGTGGGCGTCGGAAGAATATGGGCGAAAGTCCCACACAGCGCAAACCTTCGTAACTGTAAATCATACCTCTTCTTACATTATTTTAGGCGAGTTCAAATCATAACAGCATATTTATTTTTTGGTTCAGAGCCATAATAAGTTTAATAATAAAAACAATTTAACGAAAACTTGTTAAAATATTATAACAGAGATAAAGAACCTTTTAAAGAAGGTAATATAGAAGTCTAGGCATCTACAGAGCTTTCGAACAATAGTGCGCCTGTAACCTTAAAATCATAAAATTTTGCATGAATCCATTAAAACCGTTTATGAATGCATCAGCTTATGACGCGAAAGTACCTAAATTTTGCTATTTTGAACACTACACCCATAATCAATAAATTACAACAGTGCTACTAAAAGTGGACTGACATTTATTGATAAATACATTATATTTTTTAAAACCTGCCTTCTATTAACATACAAAATGATAAATCAAACCGCTCATACACGCGTTTTTGTAATATTGCGCTATGTAGCTGCAAGAAGTGCGGGGATATTTATATATTGTACAGCGGAGCCCTCACAAAAATGGCGCTGTATAAATTATCCAACTTTATATATATACGTATTTATTTATTTATTTTCAGGAAACAAACAGTCGAAAATGATGGAGCAACATAAAAAAAAAACAATTTAAAGACAGACCAGCAAAGTTTCTAAAAAAGAATCATACATATTATTAAATTGTGTTACAACAAAAGGGTGTGTTTATGTGAATTTGTATGAGAGTAAGTGTAGATGTGTGTTTATGTGTATTAGTGTAGGTGTGTGTAAATGTGAGCATCATTAAAAAGTAAGTGGGATCGTATCGCAGCCAGAATGACTTATGACCTGTCATTGGCTGGTTTCAGTTTCAGTGCTGAAGAGCAGCGTTTATTTGATATTTCAAAATACATATTACAATTTATTACCGACTAAGTCTAAAAACTTTTCGGTGGGACTATTTTTTTTTATGACAGGTTTATTTTATTACAATATTTGAGTGTACAGAGAGATTTTTCAACAATAAAGGTTTCAGCTCTTTAACTGCACTAAAATCAACAAATGGAAGAGGAAGAGAGATATATGGATGTTTAAACATAGACAAAATGGTGAATGTTACTCAATGTGTAAAGTGACTTTTAACCAGTCAATGACAGGTCATAATCCCTGTAAATGCCTAGACTTCCATATTCCCTTCTTTAGAGTATTCTCTATCCCTGTTGTAATTTGTTAAGGTTTATTTTACATTATTAAGTGGCCACTTTACACACTGTGTGACATTCACCATTCTACCCATATTCAAATATCTTCGATTCTTTCATTTGTTGATGTTTGTGAAGTTAAAGAGCTTAAACCTTCTATATTATCTTCTCTAAAATGTTCTTCATTTCTGTTGAAATCTGTTAATATCAACAGCTTCCCAAGAGTTAAATCCAGTCCTTATCTACAAAAATTTTGACAAACTCAAAATATTATTGATAAATCCACCTGGTCCATGAGGAAGTAGTGAAATTTAAAAATAAAAAAAATGTGGCGTTGCCTAGTATGTAGGTGAAATAATTAAATTAGATGAATCTCTCCCGCATAAATTAAGGTTTTAACTTTTAATATATTAAAATAAAATATCAACTTTTACTCTATTTTGTAAAAAATAATCTCATAAACTATGTACAATGAATTATAAATATTAATTATTAACTATGAAAAATATAAATATAAATTTCTAAATTCCCCATTATCTATTTAACACTTAGCCTTTCCCTTAACTGTTGGTTTTCCCCACAATTATGATTAATGTACATGCTATAGTCCATAAGATTATTTTTATTTTTTACTTAAGTATCTTGAATTACATAACTATATAAGGACATTCAATTCAACCAATCTTCACATTCGTTTGAAAATGCCCTAACAAGGCGAAACAATTGTCACGAAATTTTTGTTTTTGTATTTGTAAAAATAAAATGAAGTGTTCAGTAGACTCAAATCAGTGTTTGATTTTTTATATCGTCACCCTAGAATGTAAAACTCGTAACTCCCGATTTTGTCTAAAATAAGAATTGAATACCAGTTGAATGTTTAAACTATTTTACATTTAAAAAGCGTGACCTCGAATATGCATAAATAGTTTGACTCAAACCTCCAAACTCCATCACGTTTATAAGTCGAAATTCAACACTCGTAACTTCTTTGTTTACGGCCATTTTGTATAGAAATCTCTTAATTTTTGCTCGTCTTGTTCATTGCTACTATTTAAATTTGCATTTTTTATTTTTACAAAAAAAAAAAATATCTACAAGAATAGGCGTCTAAAACAGCTTTGTAAACTTTTTATGTGAATTATTGGTGCAAATCAACTATCTTCTATCTTCATCAATATTCTCAAATGCACTTCAAAAAACTTACAATTTAACAGATCTATGAAAATCGAAGTAAATACTATAATTTTCCTTTATATAGTAGTATTTTTGGCGGTCTCCGTGGTGTAGTGGTCAAGATGCTTGACTCACACACGGAAGGTTCCAGGTTCGATTCCCGGTGAGAATACAAAAATTAAATGTGATTTTTCTCAAGCCTGGGTGTTATGTGATGTAATTCAACAGTGTAATTGGGCCTCCTGGCCTGTTGTGGTGCAAATAATAATAATAATAATAATAATAAATAATAATAATAATAGTATTCTTTACTTATTTTTTCTGTTATTATTGAATTTTCTGATGTTTAATTACATAAAGTAAAAAAGGAAAAAGTACATAAAAGCTTATAACTTCTCAATCGTGTTTGTTTTCCTTAAGTGTCTAAACTCCGTTTATTGGTTCTAATCACGTAATTAAAAAATATACAATAATAAAAACGTAAAATTATCATACAATAAGTAAAAAACAAAACGTGTTTTGGAAACATCCTGGTTTAAAAAAAAATTGTTAAAAAATAACATTTTCAGTCTCTCCTGAAAAGTTGCTGTTCATGGAGTTACGGGGTTTACAGTTTAGGGTGGCGATATTATAAGTTTAAACATGGAGTTCTACAAAATAAACACTAAATCAATCAACAACAAAAAAAAACAATATTTAGTGTGTTCAGTTCATTTGATTTTGAACACCTTCCTTAAATGCGATATAGTGTCAGCTCCTTATAAGCCAAACGCCTTAGGATTTTGTAGATAGTGATGAATTGCATCACTTCTACCGTGAACCGTAAACCATCGGGACTAGGGTATGGAAGGACGGATTATTACGTATTGTTTACCCAGTCGGACAGACCTGTCGCATAGTCAAGGGAATGACAAACACAAAGGTTTTCCCTGCGATTGCCCTTCGTACTTCTCTGACGTTCTGTGGCTCAGTCCCTAATAACTATCGACGTGCTAATAAGCGACGTAATAACAATTTCTCACCATGGTTGTTTATCGTATTCACGATCACAATGGAACATCCGTGAACACCTAATATATAATATTAAAATTTATTGCAACAGAGAGGGAAACATTTTCGAGACCGGAATATGGAAGTCTAGGCAATTTACAAGGCGTATGTAAGCGTATGTAAGGCGTATTTACAACAATGTTTTGAGTGTGTCCAAATGCTTGCAGACTGGCTGGATTACCTCCCTTTTTTTAAAAAGAAAATGTGGAAGTATAGACATTTACAGGGCTTATGCCCTGTCATTGGCTGGTTTAAGTGGCTAATTAACAAACTGCGTAACATTCATCATGCCTATGTTTAGCTAATTTTTTTTTTCAAAAAAGGTTTAACTCTTTTATTTCACAAAAGTCAACAAATAAAAGAGTTAAGGAAATGTTGATGTTTAAACATAGGCAGAATGGTGAAGTAACACAGTGTGTTAAAGTAAGTTAAAGTAGTAGTATCGTGTACTAATATTAGTTATCTGAATAAAAATATTTTTAAAAAGTTACAGCAAAAGGCCACTGTTTTTTGATGCTCCCAGGCGGCGGAGAAACAAAACTTTTGAATTTTAAAAAGGGATAATTTTTTTACTTAAAAAACAACCGTTCTCAAAAATTTCAGCTAGATTTTAAGAAAAAAGATCTTTTGCGTGATTGGCCTATTAAGTCCAGAATGAGATTTCTGTGATTTTCTCTTTACTAAGCAAATGAGGAGAAGTTCCTTTAAAGGTACCAGTCGAAATTCTCTTCCTTTCCAGACAATACTCCGATACACGGGTCCAGGGTACGGAGAGATAACCGTGAAATAAAATTAACTTGTGAAATAATAGCCTTGTAAACTATTTGATTGATAAATACGCAATTGATATATTTTACTGTAAATCCCATTTAAAACAGGGTATTTAAATCTACCAAATCTTCCGTATTATAAAATTTCTCAAAAACTTTCCTACCAAAAAAATACTTAAATTGTCCAAAAATACAACAAAATTTTAAAACACGCACCTACATAATGTTGTTGTAATGCAGATATGATTAGCTGAAAAATCCAAATTTAACAGAAAAGTCCATATTTACACAAATATACATTTACAATACCATAATATTAACTGCCTAACTAGTTTACTGAGTGTTTCTTCAACTGTGGTTCGGTATTCGATATGATCGAGTCATGGTTTCAAACTGATCCTTTTTTACACGGCATTAGATTGTTATTATAGTCCTTAAAATGTAACATGATTAGAGTGACAGTTGTCAGAAAAAGTGACGAAATAACTTTGTAGTAACGTCAAAGGAGTTATTTTTATTGACACACGAAAAATCATTGCAGATACAATAAATTAACACGCCAGATGGCATGTTAATTTATTTTTTTATTACAATGCTTAAAACATAAATCAACATTAATATATAAAATCAGCTTTAAAACTAAAATAAACCTAATTATTAACGATGTTCTTACAAGGTTACATCATTTTGCAAAAACGTTAGAGATGGGACAAATTAATCAATGTAAATTTATAGAATAAAAAAAATATTCGTTTGATGTTTTTCATGAAAAAATTATATGTATGATTTATTTTTTGGTGAACAATTATGTTAAACACACTAAAATAGGAATGTTTTTTCTTTTATAAATAAATTTTCGGAAACAGAGTTTCATGATTGCATGAAATAACTGATAAAATCGATTTGATCAGTGATCAGTAATTTCACATCAATAATGAAATTAGTTTATTTTTACTTCTAATCAAGCTATATTTAAGGGATATAGTTTCATGACGCATCCTTCATTTGCAGTCGGAATAATAATTTATGTTAATTAATGAATATCGTGGGCTTAATAAAACATTTAAACATATTTATTCGAAATATAACTCAGCTTGTAGAATTACGAGCTTTTCTAATTACGCCATCACATAATTTTTTATTACAACCACAAATACTGCTAAAACATAAAATGCTTTGCAGTACTTTATATAATTATATATGTTTTTGGATAATTTAAATAGCGCCGTTTTTGTGAAAATCACCTCAAGGGCGCTGTAAAATAAATAAATATCCCAGCACGTCAGCAGCTACAGAGCGCATAGACGGTTGGGATTCTAGTTTCTCGTCTCCAATTATGATATATAGGAGCTAGATTACAGCACGTCTTGCAGCTACTGAGCGCACGGACACTAAAAAATCTAGCCCTTCTTTACATTTTATTTGTTTTTTATTTGACAATGAAGTTTAGAGTCAAAGTGATATTTAAAAAAAATAAATAAAAACAAATTTATAAAAGTAGATTTTAGATTACAACAATTGTACAATTGTTGTAATCTAACTTCTACTTTAATAATTTTGTTTTCTGTTGAAGTAATACAAAAATAATCATTTTATATATGTTTGTACCACATCATCATTTCGTTACATTCATGAAAACTTTGGGTTTCGAACCATAAAAGATTTTGAATCAGTTAAAGTAATGAATTAAGTCAATTAACAGGCTTAAGAAAGTCCTAACAGATTGGCATCAATGAGTAAAACTTAATCTTAATAGTCTTAAAATCTAGTTAAATTTACAAAATGTCTAATAAACAAAAGGTGTAAATATGGCATGATCTAGGCGGACATGGCAAGTGTGTCATCGCGAGTCGAAAGCTCTTGTTTTTGTATATCTTTGTTTAGAAGCCAATTAGAGTACAACTCTACTATTTAGTCCCCTTTTTACAAAATTCACTTGAGTAATGTTAAAAGAGTCCAACGAAATTTTTTTAAATTCATTAATGTTAAATTGTATATTCCCATAGAACAAATTTACTAGATGTCTTCGTTATTTTTTTTTAATTTGCCTACTCTTGAGGACTGGCTTAATATTTTTGTAAAAAATCATTAATTCTAAATTCTGTTGTTGCGAACTCCTATCTTCTCCTCCCCTCTTCTCTTTACATCGTATAATGTTAATTTTTTTGAATATATTTTTATTTTTTTAATCTTTGTTTTTAATTTTGGTATAAAATTGTAAGATTCAATATGTCCATGTATTTATAATTTTCTCAAACTGAACGGTTTGGGTACGTAGGAAGAAATTGCTTTAAGGCAATATGCCCGCCCTTATATAGATATATATTGTATGTGTATATAAAGTGTCAAATAAATAAATATGTAATATTAATATACCAACACCTAGAACTAGACAAAAAAAACTCTATAATATTGTCACTCTTCTCAAACCAAATATCTTTGTCACTCACTCAGACAAGGAAATGAATGTACCTCCTTTATCGATATTTTTAACTCGAGTCTTTGTGAATTCAAATCGTCTCTTTTTCAATAATTTATGATGTTTTATAGTAACGATTAACGGTTTTTTTTTATTTTATTTATTTATCAAAAGCATACAACAATTAACATATAAATTATCAAGTCCTACTGAACTGCATAAAATGCAGTTCGTCAGCAGGTACTTATATGAGATCTAATTTATAAACATAATCTTATCCCTTAAATTCTATAAACATATAAAAATTCTTATAACCATGGTAAAAAGGAAAATATCTACATAGAAAATAAAAAATTGTCCAAATAAAAAAGAAAAACACAGAAAAAACTTAAATATTAAAACACGATGTTCTTCCAACGTAAACTGAAGGACAAGAATGGCATTTTAATGTTGGTTTAATTGATATCCTGGCAAAGAGACGGTTACGTCTCGAAACCGGTAGACATAGAAAAGTCGGTTTGTAGTTATATACAAATATTTAATAATATTTAGTAAAATGTTTGACCACAAAGTTAATGCTTTAAATATTCATAATCTAATAATAAAAATGCTTAAATTATCGCAGTCATAAGTCATCGCGTGTGTAATCTCTAAGTCAACGCTCGTGTCAGTTTATCTTTTTTTTTCTTCGTAAATAAATACAGTTTATTGGCCAAAAATCGGCGTTTACTATAAAAAATACTACAATATATTGCATTTGTAAAATAGTAAGGATTATCTAATACCAAAAAGTGAAAATTAAATTACAGTTACCATGGCGACTTCTTTTCTTGACATTTGGCTTGCCAACCGCCGCGCCGACTAAATGCAATGAATAGCATAATAAATAATAAACAAATAAATAAAAATAGCATTTTTGGAATGTTTTCCATATTTACAACGGTGAAATTCAAATATGTGATTGCGCAGCAGGATTATACGTCGCGAAACGTAAATATTTTGACATTTAAAATTAAGTGTTCACGGATGTTCCATTGTGATCGCGAATACTGGCTCAGTATCAGGCATAAAAGAAACATTCGCATTCTATCACTTCTTCACAATATTTTAAATAATCCCACTCCACCTGTTTATCTGAGAGAGCTTTTCCAACCTCTTTCACAACACGGACTATCTCTTCTTTCTAGTAACGAGAAAATGGATAAGGGCCTCTTCCAAACGTCTCCATTTCTTCCTATCACCCGCTTTCATCATCCACGTTTTACCGGCAATAGAGGCAATGTCGTCGACCAATCTTTTCTGTGGTCTTCCAACATTTTTTTTATTTGCCCATGGTCTCCACTTTATTATTCTGGGTGTCCACCTACCATCATTTTGTCTCGCCAAGTGTCATGCCCACTGCAATTTCAATTTCGCTGCACTATTCATTATTTCCACGACTCCGGTTCGGCGCCCATATATTGTATATGTATAAAAAGTGTTAAATAAATAAATACGATAAACAACCATGGTGAGATATTGTTATCACGTCGCTTATTAGCGTGTCGATAGTTATTTGTGATTGAGTTGCAGGTATCGACGGGCGCGCCGTTTGAGAGCCGCCGTCAGATGTGAAAGTTTTCCATGGCGTGTTGCATAACCGACACACTTAGCGGAGGAATTTAGATTTTATAATGTTCGCTGTTAGGGCACTATTATGCTGGCCTGGTGTGGTACTCCGAGCTCAGTCGGGTACACGATACCTGTACAGGCCAAAGACGAGATGCACGCGTCAAATTGGGTTCTAAAAATTGTCGGCCAAAGACTTTAAAGAAAGGAAGCTTTCAAACCATTCAGTGATTCCAAACTTTCAAAATTTTCCTTCTTTTAAAAAACACGCACTATCCTGGATTCAAACTAAAGATATTAACTCTTTTTTTCTATGACATATTTTGCTGCCCTTTAATAATAAGGATTATTTTTATATTTTTTTTATATTTCCTTTTTTAACAATATTTTGAGTTTGTCCAAATTTTTGTAGACAAGGACTGGATTCAACTCCCTGGGGAGCTGTTTATATGAACATATTACAACAGAGATGAAGAACATTTAAGAGAAGGTAATATAGACGTCCAGTCATCTACAGGGCTTATGACCTGTCAATGGCTGGTTTAAGTGGCCACTTTACACGGTTGTAACATTCACCATTCTGCCTATATTTGAACATCTATATTCCTTCAATTATTTCATCTGTTGATGTTTGTGAAGTTAAAGAGCTGAAACCTTTATTTATGCGGGTGAGATTCATCTAATTGAATTTTTTCACCTACATACTAGGCAACGCCTGAAAATATAATTTTTTCAATTTCTATATTTCTTCATGGACCAGGTAATTTATCAACAATATTTTGAGTTTGTCCAAATGTTTGTAGACAAGGACTGGATTCAACTCCCAGGGGAGCTGTTTATGTGAACATATTACAACAGAGACGAAGAATATTTAAGAGAAGGTAATATAGAAGTCCAGGCATCTACAGGGCTTATGACCTGTCATTGGCTGGTTTAAGTGGTCACTTTACGCACTGTGTAACATTTACTATTCTGATCATGTTTGAACATCCACATTTCCTCATACTTCCATGTTTTTTTTTTTAATGCGTTTTATTGAAATAGTTCATTAATACAGTCATTTTTCAATAGTTCTAAATTTTCAGGCGCGGAAGGCGTACTACGAACTACGACACACCCACCCAGGGTTCAGGGTCCTGAACCGCGATTCTGTAACTATATTCCTTAACTTAAGGTGACTATTAAGGATCAAATCCTTAGTTTAGGATGTTTGCGATTCTCGATCAAAAATTTGACAGATGAATTCCTTCCGCGAAGGCGAAAGTCCTTTTACCCGACGCTAACGCTAAGGGTTTTGTGCAATTTTGTTTTTAACAGAAAAATATTCTAAATACATGGTTCATTTCGCATATAAACGTAAATAAACATTGTTTGTTACTTAATTCTGTATTTTTTTCATTATAAGCTACCATCGATGTAAAATAATTACTATGTTTTATGCTTCTGTCAAACTTTGTAATTCAAATAAGATTATTTTTATTTTTTTTAATATTTTTTATTTAATTTTTTAATTACTATAAAAAAAGGACCTTATAATCTTTTTTCCAATTATTATTTTTTTATCTTTCTTATTTTACACAAAAATATTATAACTGTCTATTTATTATAGGAGAATAAATTCATAGACATTTCTTGTATACCCACGAACAGGCCATGCCTTTGTGGATTTTTTTTTTTACTATTTTTACTGTTAATATGTGTTTCATTTCATGGCTATGTAATTATCCTTTATTTTTTTAATACCTTGTTTTACCTCTTATGTATATTGTAAAAAAAACTTTTTTTTTTTCAAATGTTAATAAAAGAACCCTTGTAATACCTCATAAAATTGATTTATCGTAGATGATTACTGTGCATCAATTTTACTTAATGATCGCTTAAGTATTCATATTATGATTGTTTTCTATCAGATATTTTTAATTAAAGTAATTAACTATAACCCGTAATTGTATGTCAACCACATCGAAATGTGCTTACAATTATAAGTTTTGAATACATTGTTTTTTCATTCTAGGATTAAAGATAAAAAATATTTTAATAATGGCTGCAGGATATTTAGAAGGAAGCAAATTCTTTGAGGCTCCATTATAGGCTGTTAAGAGACAGTCAAAACCCTTAAGAGTCGGAGGAAGAACAGTTCTAAAACTTATTTAGAATGTCAAGGGCCACAATTACTGTAATTTTGACTTTTAAGCGTTTATTTCTTACTTCTATGGCTAAAAAATAAAACCATAGACAATAAATGCGGTATTTCCAGTAGCCAAATAAATTATAACGATTTATCCTTACCACAAATTATAAGGATCATTCCTTATCAACAGTGGATCAAGAATCATAATATTTTTAAAGACATCTCGAAAGATGAGTAGGGATTCCTTAAAAGCGGTAAAGAAAGTTACAGAATCGCGATTATGTTTTTACTAGCGGCGAGCCGCACCACGTCGTGCCGGGTCCGGATTCAACACTCTGAAGATCGCATCATATCCGAGAGATCCAGCAACTTTTGCTGTTCTAGGCTTTTCTTCCCCGTGTCCTCCTGACTATTGTGTCATAAAATGTCACCAGTGCGGCGACCTTGGTCGATTACGATGCGAGCTGCAAGAGGCGTTGGATCAGTCAGGATCGTAGCAACCTGATATCACACTTTTAGTACGAAAACGACTTACATAAAAAAAGCTTAAAATGAGTTTAGATCATTAAATGACTTCTATGACATTATTCATCTTTCTGCATTTAAAAAAGGCAACATTCGGGTGGGAATAGGACAAATCCGTTACATCGGTCTCTTTGTTACTCAGAGAATTTAGATTCCTTGTCAATACGGAAGCGACGCAGTAAGTGTTGTGTTTACATTTCTGTATGAAAGACGTAACGCAGACAAACATATAGTGACCAAAAAACCAGTTAGGTCGATTTTATTCCGATACAAATGGCATGTTAACTTTATTTTTTTTAATATAAAAACGACCAATTTAGCTTTGTGATTGTTTCGTTCTGACTTACTTATCTAAGTAACTTATTTAAGTTAATGTCATTCTATAATTTAAATACTCGATAATCTTGGGGACTTATTTAAGTTTATATCATTTCGTGAATAAATAAACACATGTCTTTGGTGACCTGATCTGACCTAATAAAAATTATGTCAATATCTTATTTATGAATGTGACTTTGTTTGTTTTTTTTTATTTAAATTTGGTGCTTACTTCGAAAAATACGAAACAATCGACGAAAGAATACGAAGGTGTCACAATTTACATTCTTCTTTTGCAATTTTCCAAAAAGTTGATTTTTTTAGTTGAGTCCTTTTCGTCATAAGGGTGCGATGTGTATGTATAGAAGTTTTGTCGGATTATTATTTTTTTCGTGTATTTATAGAATGCGTCGTTTAAGTCAAATCTTTGTGCAAAAATAATGACTTAAATATTCTTAATTTGTTGCACGAGGGAAAGCAAACACTTTTGAGAAGGGAATATAAAAAGCGTTTACAGGGCTTATGACCTGTCATTGGCGATTTGAATGAAACTTTGCACACTGTGTAACATTCACTATTCTGCCTATGTTTAAACATTCTCATTTCCTCAACTCTTCAATCTGTGCTAGCTTCTGTCTGTGCTCTAAGCTACAATAATTTATATTTAAATTTGTTGCAACAGAGAGGGAAAACATTTTCTAGAAAGGAATAGGCGGCCTCCGTGGTGTAGTGGTCAAGACGCTTGACTCACGCACGGAAGGTTCCGGGTTCGATTCCCGGTGAGAACACAAAAATTAAAATGTGATTTTTCTCAAGCCTGGTTGTTCTGTAATATAATTCACCACTGTAATTAGGCCTCCTGGCCTGTTGTGGTGCAAAAAACGAAATGAAAAATGAAATTAAATGAAATATGGAAGTCTAGGTATATTTACAGGGCTTATGAACTGTCGTTGGTTGGTTTGGGTGGTCACTTTACACACTGTGTTACTTCACCATTTTGCCTATGTTTAAACATCAACATTTCCTGAACTCTTCCATTTGTTGACTTTTGTGAAATAAAAAAGCTAAAACCTTGAAAAAAATTAATAAAAAAAGCTAAATATGGGCATGATGAATGTTACGCAGTTTGTAAATTAGCCACTTAAACCAGCTAATGACAGGTCATAAGCCCTGTAAATGCCTAGACTTCCACATTTCCTTTTTTTAAAAAGGGAGGTAATCCAGCCAGTCTGCAAGCTTTTGGACACACTCAAAATATTGTTGAATTAAAAGAAGAAGTAGGATTTTTTTTTGCCTTGTAGGTGAATTTTTCTTTTTTTTTTGTTCAGCCGAAAAAATTTCGCCCACGTGATAAAGGTTTCAGCTCTTTTACTTCACAAAGTCAACAAATTGAAGAGTTGAGGAAATGCTGATGTTTAAACATAGGCAGAATGGTGAAGTAACACAGTGTGTAAAGTGGCCACCCAAACCAACCAACGACAGGTCATAAGCCCTGTAAATGCCTAGACTTCCATATTCCCTTATTGAAAAATTTTTCCCTCTCTGTTGGAACAAATTTAAATATAAATTATTGTAGCTTAACACGGCACAGCCTAAAAAGCCACAATAGGTTACTGAATGCGTTAAGAAATGTACTTTAAAATAAATAAATACACGCACATCATTCCCTTTTCCATTCCTAATGGTGCATAGGGCGTTGTCTTGGTACAAACACGGCATTTTTTTCCCCAATAAAATGAATTTAAAAAAAGATAAAAATACATATTACAATTTAGGTTATTATTAGTAAATGCCTAGACTTCCATATTCCCTTATTGAAAATGTTTTCCCTCTGTGTTAGAACAAATTTAAATATAAATTATTGTAGCTTAACACGGCACAGCCTAAAAAGCCACAATAGGTTACTGAATGCGTTAAAAAATGTACTTTAAAATAAATAAATACACGCACATCATTCCCTTTTCCATTCCTAATGGTGCATAGGGCGTTGTCTTGGTACAAACACGGCATTTTTTTCCCCAATAAAATGAATAAAAAAAAAGATAAAAATACATAATACATTTTAGGTTATTACCTATAAAGTGTAATTACATTTATAGCATAATAGTGCGAGTATAATGGGCGGTGGTCTTTTCACTGAATGAACTTTCCAATACTTGCAATACGCACACTAACGCATCCCGTCTGTACATGACTCACGCACACCACGAGACCGGGAGCGTGTACTGCGCACTGCGCACTGCGCACTACGCACTACGCTCACACTAGCGCAACGGACACGTGCGGAATTATGCGCACGGCGGCTGCGCAAGTGTGGGGCGGGACGAAATGCATTTAAATAAACACGCTTTTAAAAATTGTAATTTTATATTAATTGGTCTTAATTAAGTAGAAGCGATTATCCATAGACAAACCATAATAATGTTTTATTGTAACTTTATTTAGAGAAAAACAAATAAATAAATAACATTTATTTTAAATCATTTCCACCGTTTGTGTTTTTATCCTAATATAAAATTTAATTTTAACAAAGCGCGCCCAGCGCCTGCGGTGAGCCAAGAAACTAGCCTATTATTCCAGCTTATTTTTTTATACAAATAAGTATACTATATTTTGAATGTCTTAACCCCAGTGCGGGTTTTTTCTCCTAGATTAAACTTGCAAATTACACAAATTATTTTGAAGATTCTTGATTTGCAAAACAGTGTTTCAAACATTGTTTCTTAAGGACTATTTTTCTTTGAGATAATACTTTGAACATAAGACCATAATTACTTTCATGCGTCATATAGCAGTACATATAGCGCTATACGTGTCCGTTTTTAGCACTATTAATTACTACTACAATGCGGTTAGTGAACATTTTAATTGAATACCTAATATTGACTGAATTCATAGTGGTATTTTTATTTATTTTTTAATGAATTATATATTAAAGTAATGGATAATATATCTACATAATATAATATATCACAAAGTTACATCGTTTGAGTTAATTTTATGGATGAGAGTTGTTGTATCACACAGAACCACTGAAAAATATCAAAAAATATAATGTATTACTTACATTAGATTATGTACCTCCCATGTAGGTACAAATATATGATATTTTTTACAGCTAACCTGTAAATTAAATCATCATTCGCCACTGCTGTATAATCACTTAATTAGTCATATTTGATTATAAGGCCTGTATTATAATTGGTATTTTTTATAGTGAGAAACTATATCTATGTAAGAAAATATATAATAGGTACGTTAGAATACGGTATTTTTCTGTAGTTTTCATTGAAAACATTTTATTTCTTATAAATGGCTATTTAATCAATTAATTAATAATATTTCATTATTTTCGTCCAAAGCGCACTACCTTATTTCAGTTCATAGGGCACTGTTTTATTTTATTTTTTTTTTTGCCCTCCTTATTTTAATTTTTCGTAACAAAGCCGTACTGTCACGAAACATGAAAATATTCATTAATAAATTACTGAACAGATGGCAAGGGGCTAAAAATAAGGCTAAAAATATTTTTTTTCATATCTGTATTTAATAAAATATACACAATATAACAATATTAATATATTATAAAGAAAACAAAGTATTAAAATATATTTTGTTCCGATAAACTATTCAATAATAGTTTGTCATCGGGTACTCAGAAATTGGTTTTAATTAATAATCAAATAAAAAGAGTACAGATATAATACTGTATTGTATACGTATAAAATAATGAACGTAAAATAAAATAAAATAATGAACAGATAAAATAGTTTAAAGAAATATATTTTTTTAAAGTAAGAAAAAATAATAAAATAATACAATTAAAATTAAAGATCAGCAATTACTACAATATATTTGAAATATAAGAAAAAAAATACATAAATAGTGTGTGCTCATAAAAGTAATGAAAACAAGACAAAAAATAAAACTAACTAAATCGAAAATTTCAGTTCATATCTACAGAAAAAATATAAATAATAAGAAAATTAAAAGCACCTTTTAAATTAAGTCAGCCTCGTGGTGTAATGGTCAGTGCGTTAGCCTGCCATGCAAGAGGTCTCGGTTTCGATTCCCGACATGGTTGATATGATTTTTTTATTTAAAAGGGCGTTTTCACACTAGAATATTTCACAGTCCCTGGACTGGTACCTGAAGCGTAAGACTGATTATCTTACCTTCATGTTACAAAAAAAATGATCAAGATACGCTGCTATTGGTGTACCAATGTAGTGCCCTATGCACCATTCGGTGAAGAAAGGGAATGATGATGATTAAAATTAACATCTTAAAAATGTAAGTAAAATAAAAATGAAATAAAAGAAAAGGTTAACCTAAGAAAATAACAAAAATGTATTCAATGAGAGATAAAAAATGTTTTACATAAATAATAAATCAATATAGGAACGTTCTGTCTACTAACCACTTACGTAATAAAAACATAATTTTATTTTTACTATGACATGTTTTCATGTCAAGTGGCAACATATTAAATATTTTTGGAACAATATAATCCAACGTACGTTGTCCATATTTATTTTTAAATTATTTTTTAAACCAAAGTAAAAAAGTTTTTTTTTTTTTTAATATTTAATATGTTTTACCTAAAAAGTAAACTACTAAAACTACAGTAGGAAACGGTAGACTACGGTATTTGTACAACTCTACTGATAACTGATACTGGGTGCCCGGTGTAAAAAGTTTGACATTCACCGCTATACACGTGTACGCGGTTCGGATGACCCACTTCCCCCCTCCCCGCCTGCCCGATCCCTCCGGGACAGCAAGAAAATCCACATTAAATAATAAATGATAAACATTACATAGGACTGGACTATCACACGTCCGCGCACAATGCATTTTGGTAAATTATAAACAAAAAATTGCAATTTTTAATGTATTTTTTTATGTCCCGACTATTCTCCAAAATCATCATCGTCGTCGCTCTATTCGTACCCAGCGGTGCATGGAGCACTGCACTAAAGTTCCAATAGCAGCGTATATAAGAAAAACTATAATTTATTTATTAAAGGACATTGTCCATGTTTACAATTTATAGGGTTTAAATACGTCTATTGTCTTGTTAACCTTTATAAAAGGTTAAGGAATGCTATCTTTGTTTAGTTTTTTTATATTTTACTTTTTGTGCTGTTACATGTTCACTTAATTGCCATACTTACTAGTTCTTTGCTCAGTGTATTATTATTGCGTTTCTTAAAATTATTTTTATCATTAGCTTTTTAAAATCATTCTTATGTTGTTGAAATTCCATTTGTCGATGCGTTTTGAAGCTGCAAGACTTTTTGTGATGTTAGCTATCATATTATGTAAATGTTATCAACTATCAAATATCTAAATTTAGTAAATGGGGTCTAGAATTTCAACCATATATGCGCTCAGTAGCTGCAAGACTTGTTGTTTAATTCTAATTTTATAAATTTTCTTTTTATTTCGTTTTTTAAAATATCACTTAAACTCTAAACTTCATTGTCAAATAAATAAAAAAAAAAAAAATTTAAAATGTAAAAAGGGGCTAGATTTCTTATTGTCCATGCGCTCTTTAGCTGGAAGACGTTCTGTTATCTAGCTCATATATATCACAATTGGAGACGAGGAACTAGAATCCAAACCGTCCATGCGCTCTGTAGCTGCAAGACGTGTTGGGATATTTATTTATTGTACAGCGCCCTTGGGGTGATTTTCACAAAAATGGCGCTATATAAATTATCCAAACAATAATATTATTACTATTATTACAATAAAAAAATTGTTTAAAACGTTAAAAAAAGTAAGAAAAGAAGCATTGACAAACATAAGGGACATCGAGACAAGATCTGGACTATTTATTTAGTGCTCGTTTAAATCCTTGTAAACTAAAACCAAAAAAGTCCAGATCTTGTCTTGAGTCAACAATACGACAAAGACGGGTCATTGGAGAATATGAGCCATAGTTTATTCTATGCTGATTGATGAACAGTACTTCAATAGCATATTTCAATATCAAAATAAAATATTTGATAAAACGTTAAAAGCCATATTGACGCTCGTGACATAATGTTTGTTACTTTATTGTATCTACGCCATAATCATGATGAATAATGAAGGTCGATTTGTCGAATTTCACCGGCATTCTTTAGCCGTCATCAAATCTGACTGTTCATAACCTGATCTGATCTAGTCAGGCATTGTCACTTTCGGAAATTCCATAAGTCAACGGAAGTATTTTTGAAGTGTATAAAGAAACAATTTATCGACTTTTATCGAAAATAACGTAAATTTTGCATTCCCATTTATTGCCTCTAATTAATCAATGAAATATAGCCAAACGTCTATATAATCTAAAGTTTATATTTGAAGCACTAACTTTGTGGCTATTCATTATAATAAAATGAATAAAACAACTTTGTTTTTAACCACTAACTTTTGAATATTTTTCGGATTCTTTTTATAAATGTCATTTTTCAAAACGATTATCTAATTCCCTACCATCAAACATTAAACCTGCTTTCTACACAACTAATAACATTGGAATATTGTTGAAAAATCACAAAGACAAAGTCCATAAATATAATAAATCTGGGATATACCAATTAAATTGTAATGATTGCAATTTAATCTACATTGATACAACTAAAATAAACTTTAATATTAGAGTAAAAGAACACTTAAGATGCTTAAATAATAATAATTTTTCTGAATTCGAAAATCATCTGACAAAAAACAATCATAACTTCAATAAAGACACTGGATTAAAAGTACTTCATTTTGAAAATAAAATATTAAAATTAGACAACTTAGAAATCTTAGAAATCAAAAAAGCGATAATAAATAAACAATATTTTTTAGTCCTCTCCTGTCTATCTTCGAAAATATTGATATCAAATTACCACCCTTGTAAGGAAAAAATACTTGATTTATTGGATCCACGTGTAGTGTTTAGTAAACATGATAAAAATAAAATAGGAATTAATTCATTAGTTATGTAAACCTTGACGAAGAAGCTCGGTTGCTTTGAAACCGGTCGGTGGAAAAAAAAAGTCGGTGGTTAAAAACAAAGTTGTTTTATTAATTTGATTAGCCTAATTAATAATTTCACTCTGAAGGGCAAGATTGAGGGTCACCGGGGGGCTGGAAGAAGGCAAATGTGCTGACTACGTAATATGCGGGACTGGATTGGCTTCAGGACTGTGGAGCAGATTTCCTGGGCAGCACAGGACAGAGAGACCTTCGCCATTGCCAACGTTAGGGATACCTGACAGGGTTAAAAGAGAAGAAGTTAAACACCTTTATTTTATAAATCTATGCAAAAAAAATCGAAATAATAAATAATGCCGTTTTATCTATGGAAACCATAACTTAACACTGAGTTTATATTCAGTAAATAATTTTAAAAATAAATAAAAAGTTTTAATTATCCGTAAAACAGATTCAGTCTTCAGTCGACTGATGACAGTGATGGGGGACGCACGCGCGTAACACAAGCGGGGTATTTGTGATTTTTAATTTATTATGCTATAACAGGGCTAGATCATATGTGTATTCGCATAAATTATGGAAAATAAATTATTAAACAGTACGACTCCATATTTTTTTTTCAAATGTCTGAGCTTTAGAATATTCTGACTTTTACTAGTGGTAACACGATGTTACATCACCGCGCGCATAGGGATTATTTACCACAGTCTTTTAAGAGTTAAAACAATAAAATTGACAAAACAGAGGTTTGCCTCAAAGTTTTTGTTGAATTACTAAAAAATAAATTAAAAAATCACGTGTACCCTTCTACAAGGGCATAATCAAATTGATGTCCTAATTTATAATATTAACACTATGTACTTGCACTTTATATTACATTTCACATTATATTACACATATTTAATATTAAGCCCTTGAGGTGATTTTCACAAAAATGGCGCTATATAAATTATCCAACTATATATATGTTCTTTTGATTATTTTTTTTTTCGAAATTCAGTAAATTAAATATGCATGCATACATTATACATTTGACATGTTCCCTGACAAAAAGCAGTTTATTAAATTTGATAAATATACAAAGTAGAATTCACCAAATAAAACATTGGTACTATATACATTCACTTTACATGTTCCTTCACAAAAAACATTGATTTATTTTGATAAATTAATATTTAATAAAATTATCTACATACATAGATACGTCGTCTATGGTACATCCTGTTATAACTGATTATCAAAATAAAAACACTTTCTTTTGAGGTATTTACCACCCCCCTGGCAAAACAATCAAGCAATATAATCAAATATTATTTTTGATAATAACATTCAATTATTTGACTATTTGGGCTGCCGTAAAATGCTAATTACGATGTATTTATGTCTGTAAGGCGCATTCTTCATTCTTAGAAATTTAAAATAACCCAACCAATGACGTGTTATTCAATAGACGCATTATAAGCGTGTAAAATTTGGCATTTTAATTCGTAGGTACGTTGATATCCTAGCGTCTCGTTGTAGCAAAAAATAAAAGTAATATATATGGTCGTTTGCTATCCCTTTTTTTTAAATTGACGCTCTCAGGAATTAAACCCAGGACCTCAAGCGGTAGGCGGATGCGTTGAACATTAAACTACGTAGTGGACTTTAAACATAACATTTTAATGATTTTAATTAGGACTGCAGATATAATTTATTTTGGATTATGAGTAATAGTATATTGTGTTGAGCTAGAAATAAATTCAAATTCTTACAAAAGTGTGGCTTTTAAAAATGTAAGGAGCCAGTTGGAGCAGCAAATAAAAGTTTGTGCGTGATGAAATATTTTTTTGTCGATGTTTCGTATAAAATAAAAAAATGTATTTTATCAAATTTGTGGTTTGTGGAAGGGATGCCAGTCTGAGAATTTAAGGATTTACTCAATTTTGACATTATTAAAAAAAAAACATCTCCTTGTATCTCAATTATTTTTTTTCAAAGGCTATTTTCTTCTCTATTTTTTTTTTATAATCTGAAAAACGAGTAATTCCTTAACTTCTCGGACCAACATCCCTTCCACAAACCCTTACGTCTCCCCTACTCAGCCGCTTCCCTTGTCCGCGTCTGGTGCGTATCGCTTCGCTGGTCAAATACGTTTTTAATCTCTTTTTTTTGTAGGGGAGGGTAAGTGATTTGTAGAAGGGATGCTTGTCCCAAAAATATAAGATTTACAAAATTTTTAATTATTCGAAAAAAGAGTTCTTGGACAAAAAACACTAGGATTTTTTCTAACGTTCACCATCAGAATTGTTTCCCTGGAGGTTTGAAGTCTGGCCCTAGAACACCGTGTATAGTAATGTTTCAGGCGTATCTTGGTAGCTAGAGAAGGAGCATTTTTTATATGAAGAGGTGGCTCATTCCAAAGTCTAGCATCTTGAACAGAAAAGGAACAGCTGAAAAATGATGTGCTATGTCGAAAAATGGAGAGCGTCAGCTTAGATTATTTCATATTCCAATATTCAGGACCAACCTGCCCATGGTTATACCTGTTGGAAGGGCTACCGCTATGCTGAACACCATCGCTCTGGATATTGATCTGTTTCATGTATCAGAAGGGGTTTTTTGGAGCAAGATTCTCCTACTACTTTGACATAAGTCTCTTTCGTGTATTTTCTTTTCTTTTTTAAAATATGTACGTATTGAATATATGTTTGTAATGTATTTATCATATTTAAAACTAATTAATTGAATTGAAAATTGAATTGAATTGATTTTTTTTGGAATAGATATATTTGTATAAATGAATAAAAATTAATACAAATTGAAAGTTAAATGAAATCGAAATTGAAAAGTTTTGAAGAATATTATAAAAAATTGGGAGAGATTGAAAGTTTAAGCGCTGATAAAAGCAAAGGCACTTGATTGGTCATACTTTTTGAGATTGAAAATAAAACGGATATTTAGACTCCTGACGATCATATTACTTCTCTAGGTAGATGATAAATACTGTTCTGTGTGTGAAATTGAACCGAAATTCCGGACGGGCGTTTAATGTTCTTATTTATTATGTGTTTTTGCTTATACAAAGGTATTTGTGTCATATGTACGCCAAACAAATAAAATATTAAATAAATTAAACCATACTAGACATAAATACATAACTTTAAGTTCATAATACAATGATAACGCTTAATTTGCGAGTGAAAGTGTCTTTATCTGCCCACAGATTACATTAGTACCATAGGGACCATTTCTCTTTACGTTCATTATGTTTAGCCGAGCCCTTTCACCTTATGGGCGTTACAACAATAAGGAACATAATAGAGTGATTTTTGTCTACTTTGGTAAGCAAAAACCAGTCTTATGGGTCATTCTGAGAAAGTTGAACTTAGGAACTCTTGAATTTTCTATTTTATTTTAATTTTTAACAATAAGGTAGGTGTTGCTAGAAATTGGATATAAAATAATATTTCTTACACGTGGTAAAAATTAGAGTATTTAATTGTACGGCAAAGATTTTCAAAGCTACGGAAAAAATAAATTGTTTCAATGAAAATGAACTACTTTGAACTACGTCAACATAAACTTATTGCACACAGACAAATGTTTCATTTGTGTTTCAAAAAGGTTTTTTTTGAAGTCAAAATTTTTTTAATTAAAAATATCTAAACGGGGACAAAGTAAATTAAATTTGGAGCAGATACGATACATAAACGAGTTTTTGTTTGATTTGGTCATGCCATATCTTTCTCGGTCTTCCTCTATTTCTGCGTCCATCAACATTCGCACTGTAAATATTTTTAGCCGTTATTTCGCTGTCCATCCAACATACATCCAGTTAAAGTTTTTCACAAATATAATGAGAGAACATGTTACACAGTAAACAGAAAAATAATATATTATATAAGACAAGAGAAAAAAAAAAGAGCTCTTAAGAAGGTTAAGGGATGAGGAAATAGAGTGGAGGAGTGGAGGAGAGGGATTTTCGTAACATAGTTGACGAATTCAAAATTTTGATATTATAATAAAATAAACATAATTTAAGGAACATAAACTTATTGCACACAGACAAATGTTCCATTTTACAGTGTTTCAAAAAGTTTTTTTGTGAAGTCACATTTATTTTATTAAAAATATCTAAACGGGGACAAAGTAAATTAAATTTGGAGCAGATACGATAAATAAACGAGTTTTTAACATAATTATTCTAGTGTGAAAACACCCTTTTCAATAAATATTTCATATCAACCATGTCGGGAATCGAGCCCGACACCTCTTGCATGGCAGGCAAACGCTTTAAATACAAAACCGACTAGAGTGGAATTACCCAGTACTCAATTAAAAATTCTATTAAATATCGTACATATTGAAAATAGTTTTTTTTGCTATGGCACCCTTGACATTGTAATGTGCGGGCCCTAGAACTGATTTATAATCGCCTATTCGAGACCTCTTATTTCAATGCAAAAAATAATTCGCAAAAGAAAAATTATAACTATTTTCGCATTTTGTTTATGTAAAAAAAAATGATAGTGAGCATTTTTCACCTAATTTGTGATTAGTACCTAATTTTATTTATTTGTTTATTCACACTCTTTATCAAAATACAATTCCATGTTCACTTTGCCCAGCTAACAAGGGTACATACTCCGTTCCAAGCTAGGCAAGTACATTTTAATATAGTATAATAGTTAACAAATTAATATAGAGCACAGACAAACAAAATATAAACTTATTCGTATACACATTTTGATACATACAGACATACACATATATACACACAAGTGGCGTGTAATACTGGAAAACTATGTAGGTAGTAGGTACATAACTTTTAAATGAAATATATGTACACTCTTATTTTTAGATCTCACATAAAAATATGTTTATGTGTGCCCTATTTCAAGATTTAAAATAATGAAAATAAAAAACATCAAGTATTTTAATCATAGATTATTGACGTAATTATGAAACGTAATCGCCTAACGAACTGATACGCATATAAAATATTAGAAGCGCATACGCTCAAAATGCTCTTGGGATTTTGAATAGTTAGCGTAAGCGCATTAGAACTGAAACCGCTAATTCCGCCCATGTATTGGAGTGTTTTTCATATATTTCATATTTATATCAACCTACACTACCAACTGTGCATGCTGCTCAGATTTTGCTTTTGTAGGAGGATAAGATTACCTACCAAGTAATAAAAATTCTTTTTGAAATACTTTTCCATTTTTCGGGGTAAGGACTTTTTTGTAGTTTTCTACATTTCTTTATGTTTATAATTAAAACTGTTAACTAAATTGAGTAAAATATTCAGGAAACAGAATTTTGTGAAAATAGTTTTCAAAACATTATAATTATGTAACCAAATGAGAATTTCAATCTGTAAAAAAACAATAATTACCTAATTAAAAATTTTATATTTTATTTAGTGTAAAACAGCGTTGTTAGAACTTTTGACGTTTTATCACTAAAACAATGTTGACTTCCGGTTTTTATTATGCCTTACCCAAACAACGTAATTTAAAATTATTTTTGAGTTCAGTGTTTTTTTTTTCACGTATAATATAGCTTATCGCGATAACTTTTACATTTTTAACTCCAAAATTGCAGTCTGAATTATTATTTTTGTTTTTTATTTTTAGTTATTTGTTTTTTTATCTCATAATCCCTAATATGGCCGCTCAGGGAAGCAATGAATGCGGACTGCCTTGAAATTAATTGAAATTGCCTAATTGAATCTTTACTGAAGAGAAGTTTTAGTGTTCTTCCATTTAATTAAAAGGAATGTTATTATTATTATTATTAACATGATATTTAGTTTTATAGATTATTTTAAATCGGCGTGCGTGGAAAATACGCCAGGAAATAGTGGTATGGCGTTCTATCCTCTCTGCCTACCCCTTAGTATAAGACTTTGAACTTATTTGAGAAATTCGCAATTTTGTTTCAGGGGTTTTATTTTTGTCAGTCAATATTTTTACTATCGAGATGGGGTTCCACAAAAAAGTGACCAATAATAATTAAGGTTCCATAGACAAAAAATGGAAACTGCTGTTCTAAAGCATACGATATTATGTTTATCAAATAATCAAGTTGTGGTCCTGTGGCTAGTATTTCGGACTCACAGATCAATGGTCCGTGATTGGAATCCCACTCTACCCCAACTTGATTCCCATTTTCTAATAGTGAGTTATTTACAACTCGTTGAAAATGGCCCTCAAAATTAAATATTTGGGTAAATCATAAGAACGCAAATATTTCTTCATTTAAAAAAATAAAAAAAGTTAATAATGTAAAAAAAAAGTTTTTTTTTTTTTAGATTCTAATTTGTTTTTTACCTTCTTATGACCGCATGCTCAGTTTCAAAAGTTACCGCACGCCACTGATACACACATATATACACATGTACATACACACACACGTACATACACCCATGCGCATACACATACATACATTCATAAATATATAGACAATTTATTAATACTTAACTTCATGGTTGTCATCAAATATATTTTTTAAAAATTATTCCTTTTTTTAATATTATATTTTCGACATCCAGTAAGAATCTCCAATCCGTGGCATGCATCAACTTTTCTGACTCCCTACGACTAATGTCATGAAAGAGCGAGGTCAACACCTTCCGCAACTTGATAACATTCCCGTCTTTCCACGATTCTGGCAAAAGGTTATGGACCTTTTTGCCTACGTAATAGTGTTGTCTCGATGCCAGAACAGTGTTGACCCCTTCACTTAGTATCAGATCCCTATTAGAGTGCCTTGTATTATGGTTGTGGTTGACGCTTGGGTAAATGTCTTTATTT
The DNA here is from genome assembly GCF_059751315.1 of Micrasema longulum. Lineage (NCBI taxonomy): Eukaryota > Metazoa > Arthropoda > Insecta > Trichoptera > Brachycentridae > Micrasema > Micrasema longulum. The sequence continues at coordinate 111,648 of NW_028279371.1, read as the reverse complement.
AGGTGTGTAACCACTACCGTTCTCAATATATACTGTTGAATAATATCAGTACTCTGAATTCTTTGAAGAGCAAGAATTAATTGAAACAATTATTGTCATTTTTAATAAACCAATTTGTTTACTGACGAATATAATTCATTAAGTAAATAAAACTGTTACAAGCTTCGAATTAATTTCGTAATACTATGATTAGATTGTAAGAATAATCAATTTTTCACAGAACCTAATTAAATCGCAATTTCAGTTTTACTTTGGTGCCAACGGACTTTAATTAGATCTTAATTCTAGGATTTTTTTCTGTTATAATACCACTTTCTACTAAATTAAAGACTTTTTGCTTATCTTTAGAAAACCTTTTAATTAGATAGTACATCAAAAATCTAAAACACTGTTTTTAGTAATGAAGAACGTATTCAATTAATCAATGAATTTATTTGTTAATTTTACATTATATAATAGTTTATATATAACCGTTTAATATTTATTTGTTTATTCATTTTGTTTACATTATGAACAGACACATAACAATACGAGCATACTATTTTTTGCAGCTGAGAATACACAAATAAAACATGATATCTTCATTCCCTTTCGAAGAGTTAGGAAAATGTGAATGTTAAAACATAGGCGGAAGGGTGAATGGTACACAATGTGTAAAGTTGCCACTTAAATCAGCAAACGATAGGTCATAAGATCTGTAAATGCCTAGACTTCCGTATTCCCTTATCAATTTTTTTTTTCAAGGTGGAGGCAGCGAGAGTTGATACGTAAGAAAGAGTAGTTTTTTATTTTGGGTACTTTATAAATTTGTTCTGAATGTTTTTTTTTTTCTTGTTGTACACGCTTTTTTAGGGCCAGACCGCGAAACTTCAGACTACCTCGCGGTAAGCTTTAAAAAAATAGTTTTAAAATTTTTCCAAATGCACACACTCTGCGTTTTTGTAGAGAAGTAATTCCATGGTAGGTGGAGGCAGCGAGAGTTGATACATAATAAAGAGTGGTTTTGTATTTTAGGTACTTTATAATTTTTTTCTGAAGGTTTTTATTATTGTTGTACACGGTTTTTCAGGGCCAGACTTTGAAACTTCAGAGAACATTCCTCGCGGTAAGCTTTAAAAAAATGGTTATAATTTTTTTCTAAATGATGTTACGGTTAAGACGCTAGACTCACACACGGAAGGTTCCGGGTTCGATTCCCGGTGAGAACACAAAAATTAAAATGTGATTTTTCTCAAGCCTGGGTGTTCTGTGATGTAATTCACCACTGTAATTGGGCCTCCTAGGCTGTTGTGGCAAAAAAAAAAAAACTCAATGGCTATAACAATTTAACACATACTTTAAAAAAAACAAATGTTTTTTTTTTGTAATCTAAAACTAGAGTAATTCTTTGATTTTTCGGACAAGCATCCCTTCCGCAAACTCCTATCACTCATCAACAAAAAAAATTGAGATAAATACGTATTTGACTAAAGAAGCGATACTCACCCGACTGGGCTGGGTAGGAAAGAGGAGGGGGTCTGTGGAGGGACTACATGTCTGAGAAATTTAGGACTTACTACATTTTGAGATCATAAAAAAAATAATGAAATAATTTATGTCTCTTTGGAAAAAAATTATTAGGATTTTTTTAAAGCTTGAGGAATATTTCTCTGAAGTTTCACGGTATGGCTCTGAAAAACCGTGTATAATATATGGCGTATTGGGGATTTCATATCTGAGATGCGTATTCCAAATGGGTTCTTCCAAACGTATAATATAATGAAATTAGGGTGTTTGGATTTTCAAAGTGTTTACTCATTCAGATATAATAAACGAATATAAAATAAAAAGCTTTCTTATGTAATTTATGTTTTTCGATAAATAAGGAAATAATGTTGTTTATTAAAAAATATTAAATACGGTGATGTTTGTGATGCAATAATCACATTCATTCAATAACGTTTCATTCATATTAACATTTCATGAATGAATATTTTAATCAGGTACTTGAAGCGTAAGATATTCTAATAGATAACGATATTATTTTTTAAATTAAATTTGTGTATGTAATATATATGTATACATCATGATAAAATAACGTTCGATTAAAGTTATCTTTTATATCCTGAGATAAGAAAAATACGAATTAATTCATGAAATATTTGCAAAACGATACAACTGTAGGTCTGTTTTTTTGCATAAAGCATATCTTATTAAAAACTTAATTGTTAAATTTTTAGTTTTACGTCGACCGGTTTCAAGGTTACCTCATCAGTCAGACGTGTACTAAGAACCACTAGCGTTTATTTTACAAAAATCAATAATATTTTAAAAAAAGAATAGAAATATAGAAAAAAGAAAGAGGAAGAATTTAATACGAATCTTAACGGGAGTGTTTTTAAAAGAGGACTCGAAGTTATACGAGTATGAGGTAGTTCAGAGGTTTTTCAAAATTGTTTCATTTGATAATAGACTATTAAACTTAGCCTAATTTAAAACTAATATATTATTTTTTTAAGATTTTTTAAAGTTTAAAGTTTTTTTTATTTATTATTTTTGTTTTTTTTTAATTGTAATAACCCTCTAAGCCTCTATTTTAAAGGCTTGTCAGCAGGTAGGAAAGAGAAGATATAGAAGGAAGCAATGAAAAAATACACCACAAATCCCAGACCAATTAGGAGAAAAATCTTTACTGGATTTCTTTCTTGCAACTGGCGGGAATCGAACCCGCGACGCCGGTCTCACAGTTAGCCGTCTAACCAACTGCGCCACGGTGCCTGTCTTACTTTTACGAGTTCTGCTCTTCAAACTCTCTTTGGTTGATTCAGAAGAACCAGTGACGTGATACAAACTAGTTTGTTTTTATTTAAATCATTTTCATTTCTTTTTCATACATTTTTAAAAACTTCGCTTAATGCTCTAATTTTTACCGCGCGTAAAGATACATTTTTTATATCAAACTTCCTGAAGTGCTGAATTTCCTCATTGAAATAATAATTATTTATTTCAGAAAGTTTTTATAATTGGTAAAGTATCCAAAATAAAATAATCTTAATGTAAATACTGCTTTACTTTTATTTAAAAAATATATACTAACTGCCAACAGTTAGTTAGTAGAATAAAGAAATTCAGCCCTGGGGAAATTCTATACAAAAATATGTTCTTGCGGACGGTATAAATTAGAGTATTAAATTTTACGGCAAAAATTCTTGAAAATGTAGGAATAAAATAATACAAACTAACTACATTGAACGACGCCGAAGTCACTAGCTCATATGAATCAACTAATGATAAGAGAGCTCTGAAATATATTCAGTTTACTTACCGTCAACGGACCAAACGACAGAACAGACCGAGAATAATTGGAAGAGAACCTCTGACGTCACATGCGGAGTAATTTCAGAAATACAAAACTAAAAAAATCATAGTGCTGATAATACAATACATACAAATTTAAAAAAATATTTATGGCTTAGTTTAAAAGTCTATTAACAACATTTTTTAATGAACCACTAAAATTCCTCATTCAATTAAAAATTTTGGTAAGGTATCCAAAATAAAATAATATTATTGGAATAAATTCTACTTTTTTTTTTTTAATATATACAAACGTAAACAATGTGACACGAAAGCATATTATGATGGAATAATTTTATAAAATCTGAATGTTCGTCTACCTAATTCGATATTATAAATAAGAATTATATTGATTTTTGTAGATATTTCTTAATAAAACTCCGTAGTTAATGATTTAGATAAAATTATAAATTAAATTATCAGTGAAACTTCCTGGTTTAGTTTCACTTTTATTTCATTTTGACCAACGAGCGATTTCGCCTAAGAAGGCATCTTCAGGACTGGTAAAATGTTTACGGCATTTTGAACTTTTATAATATTTTTTAACAAGGTTTAGGTAGAAGAAGAAAATATAAGTATTTTATTAAGGGACACACAACATAAATATTATTACAACTGAATTGCAAAAACTGTTAATTTTTTAGAATTTCAGAAAGTTTTAGACCGAAATTGGGATTGAGCCCTAGTCATTTTTATAATTCTTATTATTTAAAAGGTAAGGAAAGAACACATGGAAAAAGAAATAGAGTGCAAAGATGCTTTCTAAGGCGAAAGCGTTCGTTGGTCACAATGAAGTAAAAGTAAAACTTAAACAAGAAGTTAACATATGACAATATTATTCTTAAACTTTTCTTTATATTTAAAAATGTTTTTCCCTTTTTTGTTTTTTCATATTTATGTATTTATTTCGTTAATATTTTTGGTTGCTTATATTGCCTGCTTGTTACTATTGTTATAGTTATACAATTTTATAATTTTTTGTTATGTTTTTATATTTGTATTTTTTTTTTTTTTCATATTTATGTTTAATATATGTTAAAGGCAATTTATGCTGTTTATGTAAAATAAATACATAAATAAATAATTTACAACAGAGATGAAGACCATTTAAGAGAAGGTAATATAGAAGTCTAGTTATTCACAGGGCTTATGACCTGTCATTCTTTGGTTTAAGTAGCCACTTTAAACACTGTGTAACATTCACCATTCTGCCCATATTCGAACATTTATATTCTTTCAATTCTTAGTTCATTCAATTTGATTATAATAATTAATTAATTAATTAGACAAATAATTCAATTAGATGAATCTCACCCGCACAAATAAAGGTTCCAGCTCTTTAACTTCACAAACATTAACAGATTAAAGAATTAAAGATACATAAATGTTTTAATATGGGCAGAATGGTGAATGTTACACAGTGTGTAAAGTGGCCACTTAAACCAGCTAATGACAGGTCATAAGCCCTATAGATGCCTAGACTTCTATATTACCTTCTCTAAAATGTTCTTCATCTCGGTTGTAATACGTTAATATTAATAGCTCCCCGGGGAGTTGAATCCAGTCTTTTTCCAAAAAAATTTGGACAAATTCAAAATATTGTTGATAAACCGAGAAGTTTTATCGATAATTGGATTTATAATTTTATCTTAAACAATAAATAAGAATGTTTTGAGTTTTATTTATTTTTCATTTCAGTATTTTTGAATCACTGTGATGTGTTGAATTAATTTTAGGCTAATTTAAAATTGTTCAACGCAGCGTTCAGATACAGCCTCCAAATCTCTCTGTCAGCTGATTTTGTCCGCTCTCCGTTGGCAGGTATGCGTCCCGTTGTTCACTATAGCCAGTAAGCCATAGACGTCCACGACTAGTGAACCTGATCATTGATCATGTCATTTCAAATTAATTAATTGATCTATTAAATTTTATCATCACAATGGCTTTCTTTCTCTTACTCTTCTTCAACCTCGTGGACCACGTAAATCTATTTACAGATGGCCTAGTTGCATTCCCTGCGGCACGCCAGAATATTGGTTCAATGTCGGCCATCGGTCGCTTATTCGTGTACCGGCTACGGCGGAAGTTGAGTGCCAAATAAAAAACGCACTTTAAAGTAAATAATTGTTTTATCATCACTCCCTTTTCGCACATCCAGTTTTATTAAATATTTTAATCCTGAAATAACCTAATCCGAATAATTTAGGGTACCAGTCCAGGGAAATATTTCATATCAACCACGTCGGAAATCGAACCCGAGACCTCTTCCATGGTAGGTTTTTTTTATTTATTTTATTGTCGTTGCATTATTTTTTACCTTGCTTACTTTGCTAATATACAAGATTTATATTTCAAAAAGAGGATTTTTTTGCAGTTAAATTACTTACAATTTTTGCTAAGAGTTTGGGATCAGGAAGGATATTCTAGAATAGGCCAATCAAAAACTTCTCAGCATTTGCTCATGTGAAGAGGAAACCACTTTGAACTCTTCAGAAGAAGTCGGCCTGTTGGCAGCAGTCAACAGGCCTTCCGTTCCACTAGAAGAGTGTTCGGCATTTGGTTTATTTCACCAATTGCCTGCACTATATTGACCATGTATGATACTACCTCTCGTGTGATTTCTTTATTACCTATCACCGATGAAATGTCGCTTAGATCTTTACCGATGTCTTTGAAATCTGAAAAAGGGGCAATAATGCTAAGTAGGTAAACACACTGACTAATTGGATGTATATATGCAGAAAGGATCCAACTGTCAAATTACGGTTCTGAGATATTTGAGGAAATGTAAGATCACCCTAATATAAAATTACAGAAACTACTTGATTTGAAAAATGGTTGTTAATGATGGAAATAGTATTTATCTTGCCAACTGTGTTTCATTTGTTCAAAATTAACATTTCATTTATGAGTTATATGCCTATTTATGGAGCTAAATCAGATTTTTAAATGCGAAAAAAGTTCAAACTACATTTTGTAAAATTTGGCTAATGGGTTTGTTTAGAGAAAAATTTGAAAATTTATTCAAAAACCCTTTAAAATAATAAATAGTATAAATCAATATTGTATAACTCTATAGTAAATTGACAAGTAGGTAGCAGGTAGCCATGTTATTGTTTATTTTGCATAAAAATGTCAGACTAGACAAACTCCAGAAAAATCTTTTTCCTAAGTTAGTATGTAGAAATTGTATTTTTTGTTAATAATTGGATTTATTATAAATAATAAGACACGTCATTATATCCATGAAATATGCAATTCTTTTATTTATTTGTCTGCCTATGCAGACATACAAATGTATTTGTAATTTATTATCTTTTTCATCATCATTCAATTTACACACCTAATTGGGCATAGGATACTGCATTGGTACACCTATCGTAGCGTATCTAGGGATAATTTAGAATTATGAGCAAATCTTAATCACTTTTGTTACATGAAGGAAAGATGATCAGTTTGTAATTATATGAAGTAGACGGAATATTTGCATTTGCGCTATTCCTGATGCAAAAATTTCTTTCACATGTCTTTTATACGAAAACATTTTTCAACTACATTAAGACCAAATATCATTGGACCCTTTGTGCAAAATGTAAAATTCTAGTATTGCATTATGGACCGTGTTTTAAAATTGAGATATTTTTTATCGATTTTTACAATAAATTCAAAAAAGATCCAAAGTGAGTTAAATCTTTTCTGCATATATACGTCCAATTATAAGTGTGTCTATGCGCGCGGGACTAAATGGACTTACATATTGTCGTAATCGTAGAAATACGACAGACGCGCGAAAAATGCTACTTTGACTTTTTTTATATTTGATCTTAAAAAGTAAAGGCTACATATTCCAGGTTTGAAAAAATATTTATATATCAAATGTTTATTTTAGTGCTTATTAAGTTATAACATAAAGAAATCGCATGCGTCGATTTTCCACAGTCATCACAATATATAAGGGCGCGCAATACGTCACTTACCCTTCACTGCCTTCACCAGCATTCCTGTTTACAACATGTCAGTACCTTGATTTCGTATTTTATTAGGATCCCATTGCATTTTCCGACAGTGAAATAAATTTTAATAATTGAATGTTACCTTTATTTCTATATTTTTCTTAACCTACAATATTTTAATTTTTATGAAAACATTAAGAATATTCCATGGTTTAATTTGACCAACAATCGCTTTCGTCTAAGTAGGCATCTTCAGGACTAGTAAATTATTTACAACATAATAAAATAAATATAAAATAACAGATTGAATTGCTTTTTTTTTTCTTTTCTTATTTTAAACTCTTATACATCACGTAAATAATTCAATGGCTAATATGTAACAAAGCTTTATATTGATTATTATTTTATGTTAACAGTCAACTTTTTAAATTCTTGTAAATACATTTTGTGTGAAAAATACGCATGCTTTAAGTTCTAAATATTGTTTACCTTTCTTCTTTGCAGTCTCAATCCTGGGGATTGGTTTGCAGAAAAGTCCTGCATCTCGTCCTCCATTGGTCTCAATTTTCTGCAGCCCTCTTCAGCTCGACATATGAGGCGCAGTTAAAATCTTCGCACACTTGCTCCAAATATTCCCGTCGGGGGCGCCCTCTATTATTTGTCCCTTCAGCCATTCCCTCTATGATGTCATACAGGAGACCCTTATGTCGCATAATGTGGCCGATCCATCGGGCTCGCCTCTCTGAGATGGTTTTGATTAGGTGCCTACCTTTCTGATTCTGTTGAGAACCTCGTCATTAGTGGTGCGGTCTCTCCAGCAAATTCCTAATATTTTTCTGTAGCACCACATCTCGAAGGCCTCTAGCCTTTTTTTATCTTTTTCGATAAGGCACCATGTCTCACAACCGCACATCAATATGCTCCATACATATGTCTTGGCAAGTTGCTTGCGGAGTTTTAGATCGATATTATTTGACTAAAAAATAACCTATATTACTTTTTAAATTTAAATAATTTCTTCAACTTTTTTTCTTTGTAAAGGAAAAATGTTCTAAACAAATTTGAATGGTCAGGAACAAATAAACATGAGTCGTGGCGTATAGGGGGCGTGGCCAATGGAATGACCGTTTTCGCGGGAATTCAAAATTACCAATTTAAAAATATTTTTTATGCTACTAATAAGTGGCAAAAAAATTTTTTTTATGCTGGACAGTATTTCATAGACAATTACTTTAAAAATACAAAAAATGTTATATTTCCCTATTCCACCTCAATCCTAAGAAAAACTTTTTTCCAGCGGGTAGGTTCAGACTGGAATAAATTGCCATGGCAAGCCATTCTATTTCGATCAACCAGTTTAAAAACAACAATATTTTGAGTTTGTCCAAATTTTTATAGCTCTTTAACTTCACAAACATCAAAAGATGAAAGAATTGAAGGAACATAGATGTTCAAATAGGGGCAGAATGGTGAATGTTACACAGTGTGTAAAGTGGCCACTTAAACCAGCCATTGACAGGTCATAAGCCCTGTAGATGCCTGGACTTCCATATTACCTTATCTTAAATGTTCTTCATCTCTGTTGTAATATGTTAGTTTAAAAACAATTTGGATGCTTTTTTGAAGGAAGAAAAACGCAGACAAAAAGCAGTATACGAAATATGGGCACAGCAGCAAAGACTGCCTGTCTGTAACGAATAATAATAATAATAATAATAATAATAGTGATGATTATATTCTCTCTATTTGCCTCGACAGGGAAACGGCGTGTTGGTTTGTTCGTTTTGAAAATACCCTATTATTCTAGGTAAGTCGGTATTACAAGTGTCGGGGGACCCAGTATTAGGTTTAATGTGGCACTAAATATGATGTCTCTGTGCGTGGTGCAGATCTCGGGTACTGCGTGCTGCATCTAGGTGATACTATTTGCATCTCTTCAATAATTGGGACCGTTATTCTGTGAATGTGTCTTCGTCGAGTGACAAGATAGCGGAAAATTACAAACCCCGTAACTGACAATTAACTATCTAATATTACAAAATTATCATGTTTGTCGGAGTTTCTGTTTCTACAATAAATGATTGGTATATAGAGTAAAATATTTTTAAAAACAGTGACACTAAAACAAACCCACAGTTAGTGAGTTTGTTTATTTTTACCAGGGTTGCATTCAACGGGCGAGCATATGCTACCAAAAATTGCAGGATACTCAATTATGTGGCGTGGCGATAGCTGGCAGTGGCGTTGTAAATTTTCCTTATATTATATCCATATTTATAAAATTCTTCAAAAGGTTTCAGCTCTTTAACTTTTCAATAATTACCATTTTACAGAATAGATGAAATCATATTTTTCTTTTCCGTTTTTAATGATGCATAGCGCACTGGACCTGTAATTTAATTGCAGCGTTTCTAGATCATTATTTCTAACTAGAAGGTAAAGTATCAGTCTTAAGCTTAAGCAAAAACAATAAAATATTGCAGCGTAGAACCACCTTTAACTCTTGTGTGGCTGTGATGTCACACAAGTTGACATAGGATACAAGACTTGATATATCTCTCTTATTTTTTGAAATGATGAACTTGACATTTTCACACCGGATTTGGAAAGTAAAATTTGTAAAACTATGTTGGATGTTAATTCAAAAAATATTTATCCTCGCTACGCGAAAAATGAATGCCCGCGAATTCAGCAACACATTCTCATAAGAGAGAGCACAAAGATATAATTCATTACAAGGAAGATAGAGACGCTGTTCATTGGTGGGTGTTGTGTAAAACCTATTCAGTTTTCATTCGGTTAATGACAGTGATAGGGACGCGCGCGCGTAATATGAGCGGCGTATTTATGATTTTAAAATTTATTTTAATATAATAAGGCTAAATTATTTCAAAAATGTTTGATTATGTCCAAATGCTTGCAGACTGGCCGGATTTCTTCCCTAGGAAGTTGTTCATGTTTAAATTTATTTCAACAGAGAGGGAAAAAGTTTTTTAGAAAGGAATATGGAAGTCTAGGCATTTACAGGGCTTATGACCTGTCATTGGCTGGTTTAAGTGGCCACTTTACACACTGTGTAACATTCACCATTCTACCCATGTTTGAACATCCACATTTCCTCAACTCTTCCATCTGTTGACTTTTGTGAAGTAAAAGAGCTGAAACCTTTATCACGTGGGTGAGATTCATCTGGCTGAACCAAATCACCTACTAGGCAACGCCTGAAAACAATTTTCCAATTTTTATACTTCTTCTTTTACCAGGTAGTAATTCAACAATGTTTGATTATGTCCAAATGTGCAGAATGGTGAATGTTACACAGTGTGTAAAGTGGCCACTTAAACCAGCCAATGACAGGTCATAAGCCCTGTAAATGCCTAGACTTCCATATTCCCTTCTAAAAAACTTTTTCCCTCTCTGTTGAAATAAATCTAAATTATTTGTTTATTTGTATAAGTTATTTATTTATTTTATTTTATTTGAGAAAACAACAGTTCTACATACATATTTATAGTAAACAAACAGATATAGTGTATAAACTTAGAACTAATAACAGATTTCCACATAGTATACAAAGTTAGTAAAGAAAATATATTACATATTATATAAATACATATAAGTTTATACATGTAAAAATATTATTTTCATGTACTCGTCAATATTTTTCAATAATCGAAGATTATTTTTTAAGAACAGTAAGTTATTGTAAATTGGGCGGGATTAGGACAGAGGATAAGGAGAGGAAGGGAGAGATATGTCTACTAAGTTACATAATGCATTTTTAGTTTCAATTTTAAATCTGACAGAGTGATGTTTGTGTAATCTATATCTTTAAAAAGGTATGGAAAATAAATTATTAAACAGTATGTCTCCATGTTTTTTTTCCAAACGTCTGAACTTTAAAATATATTCCGCCTTTTATTAGTGGTAACACGATGTTTTATCGCGTTACATGTAAGAGATTATTTACCACAGTCTTTATGGAGTTAAAAACAATATTTTACGTGCACTCTGTAAGGAATCAAACCTAGGACTTCAGTAGTGCCAGTTACTACGCCCTGAGGCCGACTTATTACCACAAGGTTTTATTTTTCAGGATTTTTACCTGATAGTAGTCATCGAGTCGAAAACAGAGTTCTGCTTCTAATTCACACGCAAAACGTATTATAACAATTATTATTTAATGGTGATAATCAGTGCTATGCAAGCTACTGACGACCTGTGAAGATACATTATGATGGGTCCCCTCGTGAATAGTTCTCCCAAGCCCAGGTCTATAAAGTGTGGAAGACGAGAGTTCTTATTTCGCTAAATCTCTTTTTCAAACCCAAATCCGTAAAGTATTGGGCTATTAGAGGCGAGCTCCTTAACGTCCACAAGTTCAGCCGGTGGTCCCACGAGGATGAGGCTCCTATTATGATGTAAAGCATCACATTTACAAATATTGTGTATACGTGTTTCCTCATCTGCACTGCAGAATCTACTTGTAAATCTAGAAGTTTCCGAAAGGTTCATTCAAGCAAGGTGTTTGTTTTATCTGCAGTGCTCTTTAAGGGCTCTGGGGATAACCCTCACTTAATTTTGGCTGAGCTTTATTAGGTTAAAAGCAAAACTTTGCGAGCACCCTTTTATCAGTTTCTTCGCATGGTGCTGACCAGGTACTTTACACTCTGCTTCCTGGCCCATGACCTAAGCTCATTACGAGGAGCACATTTAGGCAACCCGCAGTAGGCTTTAGGGCCTATTGGGGCTGTCTCAGCTCCCAGCCTTACCAGTTCATCAGCTGCCTCGTTACCGTCGGTGTTTGAGTGTCCAGGTATTACAACGATACAATTAGAATTTAATTTACTGAATGTTGCTTCGTGTGTACTATTCTCCATAGTTGTTGCACTAAAATATAAAACCGGAAGAGACGGGTACGTCTTGAAACCGGTAGATAGAAAAGTCGGTAAGTAGTTATATACAAATATTTAATAACATTTCATAAAATGTTTGAACACAAAGTTAATGCTTTAAATATTAATAATACAAAGAGTTTTATTCCATTAATTCGCACAATACTGATGATTTTAAATTTATTTTGCCATAAAAGGGCTAAATTACATTTTTATTTTTGTAAATTATAGAAAAAAAATTATAAAACAGAATGTCTCGGTACGTTTTTTTCTTTCTTTATTTTTTTTAACAAAGCATTTATTTTCACGAAAAAACACCGAAAACTTTTTCAAGTCCCCAATGAATGTTTCTTAATTTTTAAAATAATAAACTCTCGGTGAAAATCTGCACCCTGAAATGCGCCGTACGTACGCTTCATCTATTTCTCGTAGATTGAAGTGGTAATCTCTAGCGGTTAATTAAACTATCATTTAGTTCTGATCCGCGGTTTCACGGTTTGAATTATCATTGCGTAACGTTGATTCCTCGGTTGATTTGCAGAATCGTTTAGTGCTCATCGTGAGTGCAGTTTTTAGGTCGAATAATAGCTACTTGCATTTAGGTGACACATTTGGCTTATGCACTTGGAATATGGCCAGATGTGGGACGGATAGAAATATTTGGTTTTAATTTATTTTTTTATATTTTATGTTGGTATGTAATTGTGCTTAGTATTGTAACTGCCAAATGTAGTACTGACAATCCTTTTTACGTTTTGATTAATGTTTTTATCACTTACCGAATTTTTATGTCTACCGGTTTCGAGACACACCCGTCTCTTCGTCAGAACACTCACTACACCAACATGCAAATACTAAAATACACAATCACCTTTACCGTCACTGTAGTATTTTTCAAAATTATTTTATTAATATAATGAAACATTTTACACTTTTAACATTTCAATTAAATTTTTTTACTCAACTAAAATCCCACCTAGCCACTTTCTGTAGCTTATTGGTGGATATTTATATTTATTCTGAATTATGTAATTTTATTTAAATTTATAAAAATAATGATTTTGAAAATATAATTAACAGCCGGAAAGATCAGTTATTAAAATGTATATACAGATAATAATAATATATTTATTTTTTAAATACAAAAAAATATCTGAAAAATTAAAAAATTTTCACATTAGTTACTATTAATATATAAACTTTTGATCGAGTAGCTACTGTCTTATTTTGCTCCGTATATACATTGTATTTACAAAAAAAATACACAAATTACATGTAGAATTAAAGAGGATGCAAACACCACCATATCCGAACATGCACCGAAATAATGTAAAAAATATTTAGCGATATGTTGCAGAATTTGTGGGGGAGGGGTTAAGAAGGGGGGGGCTAAGTCGTACTTTAGTATTTGCATGATGATTTAGTGAGTGTCCTGACGAAGAGACGGGTACGTCTCGAAACCGGTTGACATAAAAATTTGGTAAGTGATTAAATATTTATATTGACTAATATTAGATAAAATAGAATACATTTACCCTTTCAGCCTTGGTATTCAGTGTTCATTCTTTAGAGTATATACATATTTTACTCTAAGGTTCATTTACGCTTAACCCTTTAATCTCTTAACATAGATTAAATAAGAATTTCAGAACTTTTTCTTTTCAGTGAAATTATTTATTGCTAAACAATGACATATTTTTCTGTTTTTTTTTAATAAATTCTTTTTATATAAAAATATAGTGGTACAAATTCGTACTACTTGTAATTGCAATGTAAGAAGTTATTATTTTTCCAATACGATATACCTACCTATTTACAAAAATTAATGAGAAACCCGCATTGTTATCTAACTACAATATGTTAAGAAAAAAAATGTACTCGATATCATAATTATAATTTTAATTTTTGAAGTCTGAAATATTGAAGAACAAATGAGTGACAGCTCTACGCAAATCTGCTACTGATTGGGATCAGGATTTTTTTTTCGTGGACCATAGTAGTTCCGAACACAACACGGCCATGTTAGGGGTTGAATTAATGTTTTCATTTAACGAAATTTTAACACATTTAATTTGACACTTATTTATCAGATATTTATCTTTCTACTGTATCAATAACACTTTCTAAAGGCGTTTATTCCCAATTAATTAACTATTTATGTGAAACAAAAAGTTCTTTAATATTTTACTTTATTACCATTTTTATAGTTGTTTTTACTTTTTAACAAATAAAAAGATGATATTATAATTAAATAAGATTTTTTTTTATTACCAGGATTTACTTAAATCTAAAAATTTCTTAAAAGAGTGTACGAGCTATGAATAAAATGGTTTATCAACAATATTATTAGTTTGTCCAAATTTTTGTAGACAAGGACTGGATTCAACTCCCTGGGGAGCTGTTTATATTAACATATTACAACAGAGATGAAGAACATTTAAGAGAAGGTAATATAGAATATATAATATATAGTGGCCATTTAAACCAGTCATTGACTGGTCATAAGCCCTGTAGATGCCTAGACTTCTATATTATCTTCTCTTAAATGTTCTTCATCTCTGTTGTAATATGTTAATATAAACAGTTCCCCAGAGAGTTGAATCCAGTCCTTATCTACAAAAATTTGGACAAACTCAAAATATTGTTGATAAATTACCTGGTCCATGAAGAAGTATAGAAATTGAAAAAATAATATTTTCAGGCGTTGCCTAGTATGTAGGTGAAATAATTTAATTTGATGAATCTCACCCGCATAAATAAAGGTTTCAGCTCTTTAACTTCACAAACATCAACAGATGAAAGAATTGAAGGAACGCATAAATAAAGGTTTCAGCTCTTTAACTTCACAAACATCAACAGATGAAAGATTTGAAGGAATACAGATGTTCAAATATAGGCAGAATGGTGAATGTTACACAGTGTGTAAAGTGGCCACTTAAACCAGCCATTGACAGGTCATAAGCCCTGTAGATGCCTGGACTTCTTTATTACCTTCTCTTAAATGTTCTTCATCTCTGTTGTAATATGTTAATATAAACAGCTCCCCAGGGAGTTGAATCCAGTCCTTGTGTACAAAAAATTTGGACAAACTCAAAATATTGTTGAATTATTTTATTTTATTTTGATGATTATGATTCATATAGGTCAAGTAAGAAAAATCGAAGCAATATATCAGAACTTGCTGACGTGTTGTATGCTAACAATTCAGCATGACTTAAATTTTGAGACTATTGAGTAAACTTTTTTTTCTTTGATAAATGAAGATGTAAGAATTAGATAAAAGTCAAAGTATGTTATGCAGCAAACTTTTTTCTTCTTTTTTTGCACCACGATGCCCAATTTCAGTATTCTTTTTTTTTCTCTGCTGCATTGACATGTTTTTATACCTTTGAACTACTTTTAATTACTTACATTGTATTTGTATATCAAATCAATATATTTATTTATTTTGTTCATTAACGCCCAAAAAGCATTTACAAAAAATAAAAATGAAATACATGCTAACATACTAAATAATTAACACAGAATATACAGAAAAAAATTGTGAAATTAGTTAAAAAGGATATGATAAAAAGTTTTACAAATTAAAAAAAAAACAATAATAACAAAGGTATGCAAGAAAAAACAGTAAGCATATAAACAAAAAATGCAAAGATATAAGCTTATGAAATAAATTCTGTAAAGCAAACAATAAATAAAGTGTTACGGTAAGCAAGAAAGACATTTTTAAGTTAACTTGATAAACAAGCAAGCATATATTATCACGAAAAAATAAGAAAAAAAAATGTATCTATGAAATGCGTATTTGCCAATACGACAATGCAATTTGATATAATAGTAAAAAATAAAAAAAAACAAGTATAGGGTAATAAAAGTAAACAAGTAAGTTTTTTTTTTTTAATTTATGAAATTGAATTGTCAATAATAATTTGACGAGCAGCTACAAATAAACTTGATATTGTGTTATAAGATGGTAAAGAATTGGACAGAATGTCTGCAGCCGTTCCATAAGTGTTACCTAACCTATGCAGTCTCGGTATCAATGAATTGTTTTGTTGGTTGGAAGAAGTACTGGAGCAATGAAACAATAAAGTCCTCCTAGTGTTGACAGCAGGTACTCTAAAATTAATCAATTCAAGTATTTTTGGTGCGTCAAAAAGAGAGTTTACATATTGCTGCTCTTTCTATAATGTGTCATTAATTTTGAAGATGTTTTTTAAATTGACTTAAATTTATTGTCTTATATTTCATTTAAAGATTCTTCTTATCGTTTATTTGAACCCCATAATGTATGTATGGGTATATTTATGTTTTTCCTTTTTGAAAATGTTTTGTTTTTACATCTGAGCATGTTTTTCATTCTTCAGTTTAATTATTACCTTTTAATTACTTTTACAATTTATTTTTTCATTTTTAATATTATTTCCATATGTAAATACTAACTACAAACTTTTGATTTTTAAATAGCTTCCATTTTTGTTTTTTTTCCATCTCTTTTTAATACTTTCATTGATAACCTTACATATGATTATTATATAATATGGAAACTTCACTGGCCTATTAGAGTTAATTCTAACTGTGTAAAATATAAAATTATGTAACCTTACTGTATGTTTCCTGAATAAAAGAAAATAAAATAAATAAATCACATTTAATTTTGTGTGCTCACCGGAATCGAACCCGGAACTTTCTGTGCGAGAGTCAGACGTTTTATTTATCACACTACAGAGGCCGTCACATGATCTCGTTATCTTTCTCCTCTTTTTTTTCCCTAAGGCGTAATGTTTATTTAATTACGGAGAAATGGTTAGTAAAAATAATAATACTTAATTACGTACTTTACAAAGTATTTATTTATTTATTTCTATTTACATTATATTAAATTTAATACAAATTATTAATTATAATAAAATTACAATATTCAATAATCTTTACAAAAATCAACTAAAATTTAATTATGGTATAGTCTATTCGATGTTACTAAATTTTATATTATGAAACAATAATTAACATTTATATAATTGCACATAAAATACACATGTTATTTAAAAATACATTAATATATAATAAATAGTGTAAATAGTACACATATCACCAGGTTTTTACTATCTCAAAATTATCTACATTTTCTGTTATTTATACCTAAAAGACGCAAGTTAGTGATAAAAAGGTACGTGATGTCTTCAATTTGAGTGTTTACATTTAAAAAAGGCAAACGGTTACCTATAATATTTTTAGTGATTATTTTGTAAAAGGAAATGAAAACTTCAGTGGTTTTGAAAAAATAACATTTATACTCTATCAAACTAAACATTTTTTTTTGTTTATGTATTGTTTTATCATCTGTGGGATTTTTAAAAGTTTTCTAATTTTTAAATTACTCTCCGCGTGACCTCACTGGTTCGCTTCGGATGAGCTATCCTGATTGGTGGATCGGCTTACCGAAAACCAGAAAACCAATCACAATCATCTTTCATTGGTTAATTAAAAAGAGCTTGAGATGTCATTAAAAGTAGTTCGTTTTTATTATTCTTTTAATACATTCCAGAGAAACTTCGCCGTATAATTAAATGCTTTAATTTTTACCGCGTGTAAGAAAACCGTATTTATTTCCGATTTCCAGTAGCACTAAATTTTCTCATAAATGTTCAATATTCTACCTGTAATTCGAATTCTACTATTTTAATTTGCGCGTACGAAGTTTACCAGGGACATCTTTTTTTTTCATGATCTATTATTGCATGGCCATACAAATATTTTTAATGTTTCTTCCTAATACTTGAAGCGTAAGACTGTTAAACTCACCTTCACGTAATAGATTGTTGAAATATGTTTCATTTAATGTTACAACGGAGATCCCTAAGAACTACTAGGTGCGGAAAAATAAATGATAACGATGATGAATGAGTTCTGATGTGTAACTTAATAATTTATTGGTTTATATATAAAAAACATGCTTTATGTTAATATTTTTTGCTCAGAGTATCAATCAAAAGGGTAATTAGTTAGCTCATTAACGCTTTCGCCTAAGCAGATATCTTTGAGAATAGTGTGAAATGTCCAATGATAAGATATAAAATTAATTTTTCAATGAATTTGTCCATCTTTTTGCCATATTTTACCATTTATTTTAAATAATTTGTTTAACAAAGGTTTTTTAGAACGCACACGCGCATAGTAATTTTAAACTTGCGAATTTAACAACGAACTGTGTTTTCGACCAATATGTATAAAAAATATTTTTTGTTCCGTATTATTCAATTGAACGGCGTATACAAATAGCGGAAAATTCAATAAGAAAATATTAACTTGTATTACTTAATTTAAAACCGTGCTAATTTGTAACGCTCTAATCGACTTACACCATACTGTAACAGTCGCTGAATGACACTAGAATTTAATTCAGCTACTGTATCTAGGTCTTTCTACTGTTACTGAATAATAAAACTAGAAATTTAGCCCGTTCGTAGAAAATTACGTAATAATTTTATAATATAATTAAATTATTTTATGTATTTGCATTTTTGATACTATCATTAAGTTTATAGAAGTTATTAAATGATTATTTTGAATGGATATACATAACCTGATTATCATAAATACATAACTAATAAAATATGTAAAAAAGTTTTCCGTTTTTTAAACTGTTTATAACAAAATTTAAAAAATATATAAAATAAAAATGAAAAAAAAAAACAAAAATAAATGTAAGTAACGTAAATTTTAAGAAAAATTTTATTTCGTAAAATAAATTTCTTTAAATTTCGAAAATTAAACATTACCAACAATGTATTACCAACAACATCTATGGACGTATCTAACATGGACATAATGGTACATAGGTAGAATCAATCTCACTAGCGTCAATAAAGGTTCATCATCATAATTCCCTTTCAGCACTTAATGGTGCATAGGGCACTACATTGGCACACCAACCGCAGTGTATCTTGATATATATATTTTTTTAAATGTAAGATGATCAGTCTTACAGTTGAGGTAGATCGGAATCCGAATTGGGTTGTGGTCCCATGGCTAGTATTGCGGACTAACGGTTCAGAGGTTCGAACTCCACTCTATCTCAACTTGATTTCCATTTTCTAACAGTGATATATTTACAACTCGTTGAAAATGGCCACTAAAATTGAAATATTTGGATCAATTATAAAAATGTTAATATTTATAATTCCTTTTTTAAAAAAAAGAAAAATCTAACGCCTATAAAATGTTCTAGTTCTTAAAACATTGGTAGAATGTTAAAAGTTACTAGTGTGTAAAGTGTAAAGTGGCCACCAAAAGCAGCCAATGACGGGTCATAAGCCTTGTAAATTCCTGCACCTCTGTTGTAATGTGTAAAATATTTTTAAAAAAAATAATAATTATTGGGAAAGGTTTTCAGGCGTTGCCTAGTAAGTGAAATAATTAAATCGGATATATTTCACCCATACCAGTAAAGGTTTCTTTTCAGTAAAGTCAACAAATTGAAGATTTGAAGAAATATGGATAATTTTTATGAATTTTTTTGAATTTATGGATAAAAAGCGCAGATTCAAATAGCTTGTTTTTTTCACGAATAGATAATATATAAGCGATTTTATTTCATTACAATTTTCTCATTTCTAGTGACATAAAAAAGTGTTTTAATATTAGTACTCATTTTTTAAACTTTTTAATATCTATCGTGTTCTTCCAAAAGACTTTATTTCAATAAAAAAAAACTGATACCCACACACAGGCCATGCATTTATAGGATTTTGCTTTTGTGCTAATGTATTTCTTTTTGTATTAGTAACTTGTAAATTGTAAAATTGTAAAATGCAAAGAAAATAACGTAATGTGATCAAAAAATTAAATAAAAAAAGATTGAACGTGAGAATAATTGTAAATGTTACAGAGCGTGTAAAGTGGCCAGTAAAACTAGCTGACGAGATTTCATGATCCATGTAAATGCCTAGACTTCCATATTTACTGCTTTAAAATTTTTTTACCCGTTGTAATAAAATATGCTAAATATTTAAACTGTTTCCACGTAGAAGGGCATACCTGGTTTTGTTTATTTAGACTAATTCAACAAAAACTTTTACGTAAAGCTCTATTATATCAATGTTATTGTTTTTTTTTTTTAATGAAACAAAGCCTATTTTTTAATGCTGCCGTTAGTAGCAAAAAAGTAAGTTTCTTGACAAAAATAAAAAAACTATTTAAATATGTTTCGATCCTTTCGATATATAGCAATCATCATCATTATTCCATGTCCGCTCCCTAGTTGAAGCATATGGTGTCCACGAAGATCCTCCAGGCATCCCTGTTGGCCGCCACCTCCTTTGCATCATCCCAAGTCAGATTCGCGTTTCGTTGTTCTGATATGAACTGCTGACGAACAGTCAGCAGTGGACGTCCAGAACGTTGAGAACTTGATGCCTTGTAAAGTAGGCAAGCGTGGTTAAGGCTTTAGGAAGCATCCGCAGAACATGGACAAGCCAACCGTATCATCTTCGCTTGATGACAGCTGTCATCGGAGTTTGTTGCGTTCGTTCTCTAATTACTTCATTCCGCACAAAGTCAAACCACCGCACACCCAAGATTCTTCTGAGACACCTATTCTCAATACTCAATATTTTGCTGCTTTGGACCCTAGTAAGGTGTCACGAGTCGCATCCATTGAGGACAATAGGTGTTATGCAGGCGTTATAAAGGCGGCATTTGGTTTTCACTGAGTAAATATCCGATCTCCAGACTGCCTTAATATTGTTGAATGTAGTGCCTGCTATTCCTGGCCGCACTCCCAGTTCTTTTTGAAAGCTGCCATTTTCCGTAACATATACTCCCAGGTATTTAAAACTCTCGACTCTTTCGATGATTTGGTTTGACAGAGTCAGGGGATTTTGGGCATCAAGGCAAGAAGTGTTATACAGTACATGGGTTTTTGCAATAAGAAACCTTTATCTTTGTGAAGAGATTCGTCTGACTGAAATATTTCACATACTTGGCAACGCCTGAAAACAATTTTCAAATTATTTCAATTAAATTATTTATTGACAATTCTTGATGTATTCCATTGTAATGATGTAATAACTTATATTCACATCTAAGTTATTAATTAAAAAATACTTGGTACACTTCCACTTATTTATTTTGACCAATTAGCGCTTTCACCCTCTAATGGGCATCTTCAAATTTTTTCTTGGACCAGTTGGTTTTATTACAGTATTTGAATTTGTCCAAATGTTTGCAGGCAAAATACTGGATTTCACCCCCTCTGGAGTCATTAACGACTTTTGGTTTGGCCGTTTCCAAAAAGATTAAGCTTTCAATTAAATGCCGGTATTTAATTTACAGCCTAGCCGCTCGTCGTCCGTCGTCCGCATAGATTGTTTTTTTTTCCTATTATGTCACTGTGTATTATGTCGTTAATGTATATTATATAAAACAATGGTCCTAATGTTCATCCCTGAGGTACTCCGAATTGCATTGTTGTTATTTCATTTTTGTATTCTTCAATTTTCGTAAACTGTTTTCTTCCTTGTAGATAGTTTTTAAATATTTTGAGAGCTTGTCCCTTAACTCCTGTATGTTGCAGTTTATCTAGAAGGATATCTATGTGGACTGTATCAAATGCCTTCTTGAAGTCAAGTATGAGTGCAGTCACTGTATTCCCTTTATCAATTTTGGTTTGTATAAAGTTGAAAACTGATGTCATTGCTGTGGAGGTACCCTTTCTTTTTTTAAATCCATGTTGGTCTTTTGCAGTAAAATTAAGGTTATTTAACTATTTCGGAGGGACATGTATACCATTTTAGTTTAACTGACACTTTTTTTAGTCTGAATGGCATATGCCCTTCTGTGGGCAAAATTAATTTGTTTATTTAAAATGTACAATCGTAACAAAATAATGCCAAAGAAGATGGTATTAAGTTAACCATCAAAATCGTGAGGAGTCATCGTTGGCTCTTGCGCAATAAGAGAAAGTAAGATTCGTCGACCCATTTCTGTGTACATGCTTGGAGTATTCTTTTTGGAAATAAATCACCGCTTATAATCATTATTTCCTTGTTCCCACTTCGCTTTTTATACGATCGCCGATTAGTAGTGATTAATTGACCAAATATCCGAATTAAAATATAAAACGGTTTATAAAAAATAACGTTAAAACCTGTTGACAGGAAGATTACTATAAAATGCGTTGTTTGCTGATGTTTTTCAGTGGAACTGCATATGATTATATATATTTAATGCAAAAAATGGCGTTAAGAAAATAAAACGATGTTCAAATATATTCAGTAAATAAAAATCAGAGATACGCTAGTTATATAAATTGTTTAAATATTGTATGAATTATTTTTAAAACGTAAAAATATGTGAAAGAAATAAATGTTTAAATAAATTTAGTATGAAGAAAAAATACAGCAGGCATATAATTTTTTTATAGTACAATATTTTATGTATAATAAAAACCACAAATATTAAGTAAAGTGGTAGAATACGTAAAAGAAAGAAAAAATGTTTTTTTTTAAAAATGAACTTACTGTAAATAAAGAAATACAGTAGGCATTTAAATTTTATTTGGTACAATGTACGAGTACTATAAATCAAATTATTAAAAACCATTAATATCCTTTAAGGCGATAGAATACATAAAAAAAATAAAAGAGAAAAAGTGTTTAAATAAATTTACTGCGAAAAAAATAATACTGTAGGCGTTTAATTTTTAAATTCTCAACTATACTATGACAGATGATTTAAAAAATCAGAAATTTAAAGTTTGAAAATAGACTAAGTTCAGGAAATAAAGAAGAAAATAATGTATAAATAAATTCAGTGAAGAAAATGAAATACAGAAATAGAGTACAATATACTATAAGAATTTTTAAAAACGTTTATAATAAAGCATGAAGATGAAATAAGTAATGGAAATAAACGAGAAAAAAATGTTCGAACAAATTTAGTATAAAATATTAATGGAGCACGCATATAAATTTAATATCATTTAATATTATACTATGCCAAATTATTTAAAAAATGTAAATTTATAATATATATATAAAGAAGTACGACAATTGGTACAATATAATAAAGGAAATTATTAAAAAATATTAATGTACATACACAGTATCAAGAATACTCAAAGGAAATAAAAGAGAAACTAATATTTAAATGTATTTAGTGTAAAGAAAGATAATCTACACAGTAGGCATATGATTTTTTAAATTTTATAATACAGTTTAGCAAGTTATCAAAAAAATAAGAAATACAATCAGAAGATGATGCTCGGTGTATATCTAAGAGATATAATAAGAATGAAATAAATAAGGCCCGAACCGGAGTCGTGGATATTGTGAATTGTGGAGCAAAATTTAAATGGCAGTGGGCAGGAAATAAATAGAAAAGGAAGGAAAGAAAGAACAGGAAAAAATGATGACAGGTGACACCCAGAATAATATAGTGGAGACCGTGAGCAAACCAAAGAAGTGTTGGAAGGTCACAGAAAAGATGGGTCGATGACATTGCCTCTATAGCGGGCAAACCATGGATGATAAAAGTGGGCGATAAGAAGGAATAGAGGCGTTTGAAAAAGGCCATTATCCAGCAGTGGAGAGAACAAGGCTGAAGAAGAAGAAGAAGAAACAAGATGATATGCAATACATAAAGAAATTTAAGTCTCAAAACCGGTAGACATAAAAAGTCGATAAATGGTGATTGATTGTAAACCCATTCACTTACCCGTATAGACAAATACTGGGTTTAATCCACTTATCAATGATTTTACGTAGATTATATCAGAGATGAAATGATTTTACAAAAATACCGGATAAAAAAATATAATTAAATTACGATCTTTAAATATAAAGAAAGAATAAGATAAGAATACATAAGACAGAGAACCAAAGTTGCTGATGATATGAACCGTGTGGCAAAACTAAAGCGGTAATGGGCGAAACATATGGCTTGACGGCTGGAGGCTCCAGGCAAACGAAGGCAGTTTTAGAAGGTCATCAAAGAGATGAACCGACAACATTGTCCAAGTAGCTGGTGGTGCTTGGACGCGGAGGAGCCAAGACAGAGACTAGTGGAAAAGTTAGAAGAGGCCTCTACCCAGCTGAGGAGAGATGATTGCTAGAGAAGACGAAGAAATTCAAACAAAGGCAGATTGAGAATAAAAACGTTCACGGAAGTGCGTTTGTGAAAATTCACAGATCAAGATTAGGGTCTAATTAATTAATTAAAATAAAAACAACAAAATTAATTTATCAAAACCAACGGATCGGAAAAGTAATGCAACAGTATTTGGCCGTTTTTCTTTTTAAGAATGTTTAAACATAGTTAATTGACAACACAGACGCATAAATTGAATAGAAAGACGATATCTCTTCGGGGCATTCTGAAATTAACATTCAAGGGATTTTATTCAAATCTCAATAGAAGACCTCGTTTTGAAAACATCAAATGTCCAAAATTTTCTAGAGTGACGTTATTTGATTTTATTATTTTGTCTATTGATCCATACAATTGTTCTTTCAAATTTATTTTTTCAAACCGTAAGGATCTAAAATTCGCTGTTGAAAATATCCACATCAATTTGTTTGAAAACAGAAAATATCCTTTAATTTGCATTTCTACCACTACGTCACTTACTGTTTGACAGCTCGAAAGGTGTTTTGGATAGTTCTGGATAGTCTGTTGCATACGTTATTAGCGGAGTTTACTGAATATTTTTACAAACCCAAATATGGAGATTTCAACTACTATACAAGTTATTTTTAACACTTTTTTTATTTCAACCATTCCATAATTTCTTCATTGTTTGGACTAAAAACCCCAATCGTTTAAATATTACAGCAAATGCCACACTGACATTTTATTCAATATTTAAATTCATAAACAATATTTAGAAAAGTTGAGGGTATTGCAAGCAAACTAAGAAATCTCCATTAAAGGAGTAACTGATATATTTACAAGTACTATAATTAAAATTTGTTTTTACAAGATTTAGAGACGGTTTTGAATTACGCTATTATTTATTTAATGCATTTCATCTCTTATTGCTTTTATTCTTTGTAAATTTCGTTAATTATGTTTTTAATTAATTAATTAATTGTAATTATGTATGATAGGTGCACAAATTTCGAGATCCGTGTAGTGTGTAAGGCTGAGACATGCATTATCGACATAATCAAGAAAGGGGCGCTGCGTTGGTTTGGACGTGTAGAGCAAATGGACAGCGAAAGAACGGCTAAAAGGATGCAGAAAACAATGAAGACCGAGAAAGGCTTCACTCGATCAAGTCCACCAAATACTTGAAGATGGACATGTCTAAAGTAGGAATAATCGGCGTTCGTGCATGAGGAGATGTATGAATGCAGAGGAAGCGAGGTCTGTATGCCAAGATAGAGTGATATGGCGTTCTATCCTCTCTGCCTAACCCTACGGGGAAACGGCGTGATGGTTTGTTTGTTTGTTTGTTTTTTATCTTACAGTAAAGGAACTGCCTACGCCCTCCATGGTGCAGTGGTAAGGATGCTTGACTCACACACCGAAGGTTCCGCGTTTGATTCCGGATGAGAAAACAATAAAAAATGATTTTTAGGCGTATTTACCACTGAAATTAGGCCTTCTGGCCTGTTGACACGCAGAACAAAAAAAACGAAAACCGTTTAAAAGATCAAATGTCTTACTTTTTTTTTGTCCATAACGAGTTCCTTATTAAAATTTCCGAATGTAACCGCTTTCATCTTCCCCTTCACTGTGAGTTTGCCAAATGATATGGAGGGCTTATGTCAGATATTGTCATTCATTTTCATGTTTTTTGAGATACACAGTAATAGTTGAGAGGACCGGCAAGCGATACAAGGTACTTACTATCTCGAAAAAATATATTATTCTATCGAGAAAGCTATTTTTGATAAACTACAAAACGAATGGATTACCAAACTAATTTATCCCTAATACCAAGTGAGCGAAGCCACGGGAAAGATCTAGAACATACATATAAACATATCCATAATAAATAAAATAAAATAAATATCCAACAATGTTTTAAGTATGATTTCAGAATGTTTTCAGAAAGGCTGGATTTCCTCCCTTGGGATTTATTGAAATCTCAATTTGTTTCAATAGAGAGGGAAAACATTTTTGAAAGGGAAATATGGAAGTCTAGGCATTTACATAGCTTATGACCTATCATTGGCTGGTTTGAGTGGCCACATTACACGCTTTGTAACATTCACCATTTATCCCGTGTTTAAACATCCACGTGCGTAAAATGGCCACTTTTTTTATTATTTTACTTTTTCGTAATATTTATTTTTTGATGAATAAATAAATATTATAAAACATCTTAATTTGTTGCTACAAAGAAAAAAAACATTTAAGAATGTAATATGGAAATTAAGGCATTTACAGAGCTTATGACCTGTCATTGGCTGGTTAAAAAAAAACTAAATAACTCCATAGGGAGGAAATACAGCCTGTTTACAAACATTTGGACACATTCAAAACATTGTCGAAAAATCCACCTGTTTCAAGAAAAAGCATAAAAATTGAAAAATATTTTTAGGCGTTGCCTAGTATGTAGGTGAAATAATTCAATCAGATGAATCTCACACATCAATAATGGTTTTAGCTCTTGAACTTCAGAAACATCAACAGATAAAAGAATTGAAGGAATATGGATGTTCAAATATGAGCAGAATGGTGAATGTTACGCAATGTGTAAAGTGGCCACTTAAACCAGCCAATGACAGGTCATAAGCCCTGTGGATGCCAAGACTTCCATATTACCTTCTCTAAAATGTTCTCCATCTCTGTTATTATATGTTAATATTAACAGCTCCCTAGGGAGTTGATTCCAGTTCTTGTCTACAAGAATTTGGACAAACTCAAAACATTGTTGATCAAATCAATTTGTTAAAAATATTATTTTTAATTTATGTTTGTTATTTTTATTGGCCACATGCTTAAATGTACACGATTGTTAATATTAGTCACTTACCCACACACACCGTATTCGTGCAAGGAAGATCGAGCCACTTTGACCCAGGAAATGGGTCAAAGTGGCTCGAGTCTGCGGGACGAACTTTCACTTACAATGCAAAACTCATATCATAGGAATTTATTTACAACTAGCGGACCCGACAGACGTTGGCAAAAGGTTTGTGATTAAATTCCAAAACTAAAAATTGCCAATATTAAAAAAGTATTGAATTTAAGTAGGTACTTGTTTACGGTTGAATTCCAAAACATAAAATAAATATTTTTTTCAAATATAGCATTTTTTTTGCAAACGTCAAACTCCGGTCGTCTCACCAACAAAGGGGTGTACTTATGTAGAAATATGATTTTTTTAAATGCATTAAATTTAATATTATCTTAGTGTTACCAAAAATAGAATACAAATAAATAAATGGGTAGAAATTATAAGGAATTTAAGGAAAGTATCTGATTGAGATCCGCAACAAACACACGCTGTTTGTAAACATTCAAAAACAACCTTTTTTCATACACAAAAAAAACAACAACTTTCCATTTTTTTGTAATGCATTCACCCCGAATGCAACCCTGGTAGATCGATGAATAAATTTTTTTTGCTCCTAACTTCTTTTTTACAAATTCGATTGAAGATTTCTACGAACACACACAGCGCAAAGATCTATATTTTTGTGAAAACCGCACGTAAATCGGTTAAGCCGTTTAGGAGGAGTACGGTGACATCACACGTATAGAGGAATTATAAATATAAAGATTACTAGTTTTTACCCGCGGATTACATCACGTGGTATTATGGAGAAATTAGTTGGTTGTTAAACAATAAGAATCTTAGAAAGAAAAGTAGCCTGTATCGATTGCCGGTCGTTCAACTATCGCTATCCAAAAAATGATGCGTCTGTTAGTTTATGGCGACGAGCATAATTTGTTTTAATTTTTATTTTTTTAAATCTAAGAATTTTCCTGATTTGAGTGTTTTTTTAGAAATGAAAAGTATCTGATACTTGTCAGCTTTTCGCCTGTTTCCATGCAAACAATCACGTTGATCGACCGTTCCGTTACGATGTGAAAGAAACACGAACAAACAAACAAACAAACAAACAAACAAAATTCTTTGAAAGAAATGTGATTTACCAAAACATTTTATTTTGAGAGCTATTTTTATCGATTTTTAAATAATTCACTATTAGAAAATGGGAATCAAGTTGGGGTAGAGTGGGATTCAAGCCACGGACCTTTGATCCGTGAGTCTGAGACACTAACCACGGGACCACAATCCGATTAATTAAGATCTTAATTTTATATTTAGTCTGTATTCGGATGGATGAAAAATGCAATTAAGAAGCTCATAAAAAATGCTTTCTTATGCATATAAAAAATAAGAGTATTAAACTGTACGGCACAGTTTCTCGACAATGTTTGAAAAAAATAATATTTAAAAAATAAAGTACTTTGAACGACTTGTTCTTTCGAATCAACCAATGATAGAATGTTGTGATAGATTTTCGGCTTATAGTTTGCCATTTCACCAATCAGCAGAACTCACCGAAGAGAATTTGTGACGTCACACGAGAAGTAATTTCAAAATTACAAAATTTATAAAACACGCCTTGAGGCACAATAACAGTGGTAAATTACAGCACAGTTTAGTTATTATATATTTTCCATCTGCTTTACTGTCTTCTAGAATAAACGTGTCGAGATGTCAAAAAAGCGGGCTTTGTAATACCTCGATAGATAAATTCAGATGAAAGTTAAGCATTCCGTTTTGATTATTGTCAAAAGTCGTAAAAAAATCATGTTCAAGCGAGCATTTTTGCTTGAACTGAGATTTATTTGAGTTTATTATATCTTTGAAGCGGTCGCTTTTTATCACAGAAGTCTATACCAGTGACGGAAATTTTTTTTGTATAAAAAAAGAATACAAACTTTATAAAAATATAAAAAAATAAATATAAAATATTTATTAAAACTATTTAAAATCTTAATTATGTAAGGAACGCGGAATAAATTTTCGGCTTCATTTATTGGTAGAATTCGATCACGTGACGTCGAGATGACAAATCAGTAGGCCATACTAAGGTAGATAGAGATAGTACAGAAGTTAAGTATACCGGTCAAAATAGCGATAAATATAGGCTTTGTAATTGCTCCCATGATTATTTAAATAGCTCGAATATTAATTTTTTTGTCTCCATACTTTGCAAAGGAAGTGGTGTAGTTCAAAAAAATCAAACCGATCAATGCACACAAATGATGGACTCTTCGCTGATTTGAGACCAGTAACTCAATAATAAATAACTATCGACGTGCTTAAAAACATGCTAAGCCAAGCAATTATAATGAACAATAATGAACATGCTTTAGTTATCGCAGTCATAAGTCAACGCGTGTGTAATCTCTAAGTCAACGCTCGTGTCGGCTTGTTTTTTGTTTTCTTCGTAAATAAATACAGTTCATCGGCGAAAAATCACCGATTACTATAAAAAATAATACAATATATTGCATTTGCAAAATAGTAAGGTGTATCTAATACAAAATAGTGAAAATTAAATTACAATTACTATGGTGACTGTTTTTTTTGACATTTGTCTTGCCGA
The DNA here is from genome assembly GCF_059751315.1 of Micrasema longulum. NCBI lineage: Eukaryota > Metazoa > Arthropoda > Insecta > Trichoptera > Brachycentridae > Micrasema > Micrasema longulum. The sequence goes on along the minus strand of NW_028279371.1, from coordinate 81,885 downwards.
CCGCTGGCTAAATGCAATAAATAGCATGATAAATAATAAATGAAATTAGCAGTTTTGGAATATTTTTCATACTTACACGGGCGAAATTCAAATATGTGATTGCGCAGCAGGATTAAACGTCGCGAAACGTAAATATTTTGACATTTATATTAGGTGTTCACGGATGTTGCATCGTGATCACGAATACGATAAACAACCATGGTGAGAAAATTTTTTTTTTTTTTTTAAAAAAAAGAAATATTTGCGTTCTTATGATTTACCCAAATATTTAATTTTGAGGGCCATTTTCAACGAGTTGTAAATAACTCACTATTAGAAAATGGAATCAAGTTGGGGTAGAGTGGGATTCGAACCATGGACCTTTGGTCCGTGAGTCCGAGACACTAGCCACAGGACCACAACCCGATTATCACGTCGTTTTTTAGCACGTCGATAATTATTTGTGATTGAGCTACATATCCTAAAGATTGCAGAATATAATACGTCTGCAACAGGAAGAACCTCATCCCGGTGACTTACTGAGCCAAACACAAATTAACACTCAAATCAACCTCACCTTCCTCTAATAGATGATCGATGAAAACTGCATTACACTGCAGTACACTTACCAATGCAGTGCTCTATGCACTATCGAGTGCGGACAGAAGTTTGACGATAGTGATAATGATAATACGTATATAAAATCGTGGGTTGTCGCCCACATTTTTAAAGATTTATATCACATTTTAAAAAAGGTTTTTTAAATGGATGTAAACGGATTTGTGTTTTCGGTAGTAATTGTTTCTTTTTACTATTGCGTTTTAAGGTTCGGCCGGTTTACGCGAGGCCAAACAGAGAAACGTACTTTACAAGAGAATGCAGTGGAAAAAGTGAAATTTCGGGTTAGATACCCGCATAGGTACTCCACGAAGGTTCGGGCATAGTTGTGTTTATCAAGATGGCCACGGCGATCATGACAAAGCGGCCAGGGGTGTCCAATTATTGCGCTGTAGGTATAAACGAATGTGTTTTAAACTTAGACACGTCACGTCCAAACATGCGAGGGTCAAACGATCCCTCAAAACATCGTTGATCAAACTAACTGGTGTAGAAATAATATAAAAATTGAAGCGTCTTATCAGGCGTTGCCTAGTAGGTGAAGCATAGATGAATCTCACCCATATCTATAAAGGTTTCGGCTTTTTTACTTCACAAAAGCCAACAGGTGGAATTACAACTACGAGAAAATAGACCGCGACACATGTCTATCCAGCATACTTATCTAGCTACTTTAAAAAAAAAAATAATTGGGGATAACATACATGTAACAAAAATATAACAAATAAAATATACAGAGAATACAACTAATGACAGATATCCACAGAAATACATTAAATACACGCACAATACATACTAGTGTGTTTGTGTGAGTGTAAGTGAGTGAGAGGGTAGGTGAGTGGGTATTATATTGAAATAAGGGTGGACATGTGTGTAAATATTGCACAAGTGTCAAGTGTCGAAAATATAAATATATATAAAATATCAAGAATTAGAGATAAAATAAAATAAGATAAATAGGACTTTATTATTGAAACTAAGTATAAGACAAAAAAGTATGTTTTAAGACGCGCATTTTAAATGTTATTTTTTACAATCAAATGGATCAATAAGGGGAAAGTTCAAATTATATTCACGAGCAAAACGTATAAGTGGAGAGTTCTGGGCATAGTTCGTACAAACTGCTGGCACATGAAATAGAGAGCTCGACGTGTGACGGGTGCGGTAGCCGGAGACATTTAATGATAACTCCGACAAAAGAGCCGGACTATCAAGGCGTCCACTGAGTATGTCATGAAGCACCCCCATGTCTAATAGTAGTAAGCAAGTGGTGTTTTTTGCAGGAAGACATATAATTGAAATCGGTATTCCTGTATCTCCAGTTAAGTTCATACATCTTGTCATGCACGCCCTTCGGTTCTGCCTGCTTTTGACATGACCAGACATATGATTTTGTTTATCTGATCATGCCACGTCTTCCTTGGTCGTCCTCGTCTCACGTTACCGTTCATTTTCATTCGTTCTTTATTACCAAACCATCTCGGAGACCCTTTCTTAATCTTATTAATCATACCTCACTCAGGTTTACACTTTAGCCTAATTTCATCATTCGTAACGCTGTCATGCATTGATTTCCCGCACATTGGTCTAAGAGATCGCGTTCAATCGGCTTTCATCCTACCTTAGCCAGTTCCATGATTCACTTCCATACATAACAGGTGGAAAAGTTGAAGAAATTTGGATGCATTAATACAGGGAGAATGATGAATGTTAAACAGTGTGTTAAGAAGCAACATAAACCAGCCATGGACTTTCTCTCAGAGAAATTTCTCTTTTGTGGCCCCAAGAGTGTTCAATGTCCTGGATGAACATATTAAGTTATCCAAAACGAAGGCCATTTTCGGGAGAAGTGTACAAGTGTGGGTTTTGTCTAAGGGAAGAGACCATTGCAGGAGACTGCTGCGAGATATTGCATAGATTTATGTACTACTATTCGTATTGTCCAGATGTTTGATTGAAAATTATGTTTTTATAGTTATTTAAAATTTTGTATCCTTCCAATTTCCATTATGTTGTATTCTGATTCAACACAGGATTATCAATTGGCCTCATGGAGTTACGGATACGTTATTATTTTTATGAAATATCTTTGTGTGAATAAAAAAAAAAAAAATTAAAATGACAGGTCCAAAGCCCTGTTAATGCCTAGACTCCTATATTACATTTTCAAAACCACCAGTACCAGTGTGTTAGGAAGAAATTGAAAAGAAATTTTTATCTGCAAAATAATAAATATAAAAAAAAGAAATACTGTGTTTACCACAGTAAGAATGGACAAAAAAAATATTTTGATATTTTTAAAAACACTTGAAAATATGAACACGTAAATAATGTTTGATAGAACCGATAAGTTTTTTTAGTTAAGTTACAACAAAATTGACACGTTGCTAATGAAAATAACTATTTTATCAAAAAAAGCGGATATTTTGCGTAAAAAAATGTTACGGGAAATAAATTTAAAAAGTAAATAATAATTATAAAATGAATAAATTAAAACGAAGTCTATTTTGAGGTAATAGAATGTAATAAGGTAATGCAAATGTGATGTTTTTTAGAGAAGAACAAAATGCTGGGCTTTATAAATAATGTTTTAATATGTAAAACACAATCATGGCCGAAAAGAAAATTAATATACATATTATATTTTAACAAATATTTGCCAGATAAGCCTTATAAGTAATAAATAATATTGCAGGTCATACAGATATATAGGTAAAAAAATAAAAGAATCTTTGCTTATGGGAAAAAGAAAATTCCAGATATACTAATGAGAAAAACAAAATACCAGATGCACTAATGAGAAAAAAGAGAAGAATAAAATAAACTGACATTCTTACGTGGAAAAGAACATATCAGATAATATTAACGAGGAAAAAAATATAAGATATACTGTTAATATAAATGAGAAGAAAAAAAGATAGCTATTCTATGAGAAAATGAAAATACTAGATTCACTAATAAGGAATAAGTACCACATAATACAAATAAAAAACGTAATGTACCAGATATTTTAATGAGAAAAGAAGGACCAGATATTCTTATACTAATGAGTAAAGGAAAATACCAGATATACTAATGAGAAAAAGAAAACACCAGATATACTGATGGGATTAGGAAAATACCAGATATACTAATGAGATACAGAAAACACCAGATATACTGATGGGATTAGGAAAATACCAGATATACTAATGAGATACAGAAAACACCAGATATACTGATGGGATTAGGAAAATACCAGATATACTAATGAGATACAGAAAACACCAGATATACTGATGGGATTAGGAAAATACCAGATATACTAATGAGATACAGAAAACACCAGATATACTGATGGGATTAGGAAAATACCAGATATACTAATGAGATACAGAAAACACCAGATATACTGATGGGATTAGGAAAATACCAGATATACTAATGAGATACGGAAAACACCAGGTATACTGATGGGATTAGGAAAATACCAGATATACTAATGAGATACAGAAAACACCAGATATACTGATGGGATTAGGAAAATACCAGATATACTAATGAGATACAGAAAACACCAGATATACTGATGGGGTTAGGAAAATACCAGAAATACTAATAAGAAGGAGAAAATACGAGATTTACTGATGAAAAAAAAAAAAGTTTTCCAATATTCTGAAAAGTGATATACTCGTACCAGGTACACTTATGAAAAAAAATTGTAAAAACTAGATAAATATTTAAGAAAATGAAAATAAAATACAAATTTTCTCACGAGACAATAAAAATACCAAATTATATTGTATACTAATGGGGAAAAAATAAAATAAGTACTTTTATTTTTTCAAATATTGAGTATACTAATGAGAACGTTAGGGTTAATTATATATTTAAGATAGTAAACTAACATATACTGTTGAGGGGAAAAAATACAAGATTCGCTTTTTAAGGGAAAAAATACCAGATTCGCTATTGAGGGAAAATATACCAAATTCGCATTGAGGGAAAAATATCAAATACACTATTAGGGGTAAAAATACCAGATACATCATTGAGGGGAAAAAATACCAAATTCATTATTGAGGGAAAAAATATCAGATACAATATTAAAGGAAAAAGCAAATACCCAGATGGATAAAATACCAGATTTACTTTTTTAGGGGAAGAAATGCCAGAAACAATAACCAGAAAAAGATTTTCCCGTGTATATTAAAAGAAAAATAAAATCTTAAATATATTTATAAGAAAAAATGTTCCTACTAAATATATTCAAGAGAAATAGAAAATACCATGTTATTTATAGAAAATAAAAGTACCGAAAATGAGGTAACAAATATGTATGAATATCATACAGGCAAAAAATAAAACGATTACAAAGTAATAAAACAAATACTAGAAGTGTATGAGAAAATAATAAAAAATAAGAACATACGTTAAATAAATATGAATATTTCATAATTGTGAGATTTGGTAAGATAAATAAATAAAATAGGTAAAAAAATAATCTTGATGTAAAGAAATAAAAATATTACATTGTTTATAGTTTTAACAAATATATATAGGTCGGTAATTCACAGTAATAATTCACTAGAGAAGCCATTTAGCTCTATTGTATTACAACAAAAGCGTTCCGAATTTCGGTATAGTTTTTGGTTTAACTACAAACGTGTAACGGACGGTTTCGGTTTGCGCTTGCAATTCTCGAAACGAGTACCCACGGCCCGTAGTATTGCTGCAATCTGTAGCTAACTTAGTAGTTAATAATCATAGAATTGTTTTTCTCCGTATGGGTGACTCTAGCCAGTAACGTGTTATCGCTATTTTTGATACGAAGAATAAAATTCCGCTGAATTTTTTTTTTAAAATACGATGAAAGAGAATTTTGCAGGAATGGCAGGGCGAATAAATAATTATAGTACCAAATACAAATAGTTAAAATTGCATTTGAATAAAAAGAAATAAATAATTTTGAGAAAAAAAAATGATAATTTAAAATATGCACTCATTGAGCGAATTGTTCTAGCTTTACTATGCATCAGAAGATTGTAAAAATGGAACAGTTTTAATATTTTGTACACGAAATTAAATTACGATTTTAAATTTTATTATTTCCCTATTTATAAGCATATTTCTGAGCCCAGGCGGATGAAGAATACATTTCTGTGTGTGCATTAGAACCAGAACCCCGGACGAGTGTTTGCAAATCAATGGAGGAAACCGAGCGGAGATAAGTCCGCCTCGTTGCGTAGCAGTTAGCGCGTTCGCCTACCATTCTTGAGATCCTGGTTCGATTCCTGACTGGCGGACGTAAAATACTGATTTTAAAGGTGGTTTGAATTGCAATATTTTATTGTTCCTGGACTGGTACCTGAAGCGTAGGACTGATCACACAACCTTCACGTAACATATTATTAAAATAAGTTGCTTTCGATTTTTAAATGCAGTGCCCTATGCACCTCCGGATGCAAAAGGGGGAATGATGATAATTTAAAAGCAATCAGATGCTTAAAAAAATAATTTAACGAGTAATTAAGCTCTTTAACATCACAAAAATCAACAGATGGAAGAATTATACAGATAATTAATGTTACACAGTGTGTAAAGTCATAAGCCCTGTGAATGCCTGCACTCCCATATTCCTTCTCTAAAATATGATCCATCTCCGTTGTAGTGTGTAATTTTTTTAAAGTAATTTTCCAAGGTACAAAAACAATGAACCATCACGCCGTTTCTCCGTTCGTTTTCTAAAGGGTAGGCGGAGAGAGTAGAACGCCATATCACTCTGTATTTACATACATATCTCGCTTCCTCTAGATTCATACATTTTTTCAGGCACGCACGCCGATTGTTCCGACTTTTGACATGTCAACCATCGTCAAGTGTTTGTTGAATTTGGTCGTGCCATGTTTTTTTCAATCTGCATCGTTTTCCACATCCATCAACTTTCGCATCTTTAATCCTTATAGTCGTTCTTTCGCTGTCCATTTGCTCATTCCTGGATTTTTTTGATGCTGCTATTCTTAGCCTTACATATTCCACGGATCTCGCCATTGGTGCACCTAAGCAGTAGAGAATTAATGAAATAAATGATGAACAATATTATGAGTTTGTCAAAATTTTTGAAGACAAGGACTGGATTCAACTCCCTGGGGAGCTGTTTATATTAGCATATTACGACAGAGATGAAGAAAATTTCGTATATAAGTCTAGGCATCTACAAGGCTTATGACTTATCAATGGATGATTTAAGTGGTAGCATTCACCATTCTGCCCATATTTGAACATCTATGTTCCTTCAATTCTTTCATCTGTTGATGTTTGTGAAGTTAAAGAGCTGAAACCTTTATTTATGCGGGTGAGATTAATCTAATTGAATTGCCATTGACAGCCATTGACAAGCCTAGACTTCTGTATGAAATGTTCTTCATCTCTGTCGTAATATGCTAAAACAAATGATGAATTGCGTACTTTAAAATTATTTAAAAAGCCCTGTAAGATTCGACCTCGGCAGCATCAAAATGAAATAGAAAGTTCTAGAAAGTAGACGCGTGCACGCATCGGGTCCACAGTCGAAATTTTCTCCCACAAGCACGTTGACACTCACCAAAAAACCGGACCGTCTCCTCGCAGCGCAAAGGTTGTCCGAAAATCCCCCGGATTTTTTTACTCCGAGACTTCGCTCCACAGCTACCGTGGTCGAATTCGGGACTGGGTATTATTTAACTTAACTTTGTGACCAGACGAAAACCAGCCAAATATTTTTTATAAATATTTTGTATTTTGTCGAATTCATTTTTGAACAACAGGCTAAAAGTTTAATTATCGCAGCAGAAAACACCCGGAATTGATAAAAAATATTTTTTAATTATCTAGGCTTACCGGAATTTGAACCTAGAAACTCCGCACGCGATGCAAGCGTCTTAAGTCATAACTACCGGGATGGCTTGATCTAAAATAAACTCATTTAAACCAAAAAAAAAAATTGATTTACGGCCTGTCGTTGGCTTGTTTAAGTTACCATTTTTACACACATTCACCATTCTGCCTTTGTTTGAACGTCTTGATTTATTTAATTTGTCCAACGGTTGATTTATGCGAAGTTAAAAAACTTACACCTTTATGGATGCGGATAAGATTCATCTGACTGAATTAGTTCACCTACGTACTAGGCAATGCCTGAAAATATTTTCGATTTTTTTTTTAACCAGTTGGTTTTACTCTTAAAAGGCTGTGCCACAAATTTCCTTTACTCGCGGTGGTGTAACCTCAAGCAAAAGATGGAATATTCTAAATTTTGGACATTTGAAAAAAAAGCTTAGAGACGTACTGTTAAATAATTCCTTTTCCATAATTTGGAAATAATAAAATTCAATTCAGGCCTGTTAGAGTAAAATAAATTAAAAATCATAAATACGCTGGTCATATTACTAGCGTGCACTCCCGTTTACTGCAAATAACCGACTGATCGAACGAATTTCAGCTTTAGTTTTTGTCTCTTTCACACAAACACCGGTCACAGAACAGCGTATCTGTCTTTTATTTTTCTCGTTCTCTTTCTTATACAGTTAAACGGATTTATTATGATATTGGCATCACTTTCATTCGTATAATTATTATTCGCATAGTAAGGATAAATATTTTTTGTAATACCCAGCATGTTTATTCAAATTTTACTTTCCAAATCCGATGTGAAAATGTCCATTTGAAGATTACAAAAAATACAGCATGATAATTTAAATAGATAAGAGAGGTATATTAAGTCTTGTGTCTTATGTAGACTCGTGTTACACCACAACCCCACAAGAGTAAGTAAGCAATATTGTAAGTTTGTACAAATTTGTTGAAAACGGACTGTAGAAATAAAACTTTTACAACAAAAAAATTTACGATTACATAAAAAATGGTATGAACTAAAATATTTTATAAATTTTATATTTGAAGCACTAATTTTGTGGTAATTTTCATTATAATAAAATAAATAAAACAACTTTGTTTTTAACCACTTTTTTTTTTCACCGACTGGTTTCAAAGCAAACAAGCTTCTTCGTCAAGGTTTACGTAACTAATGAATTCTTTCCTATTTTATTTTTATCATGTTTACTAAATGGTACAATAAATCGAGTCTTTTTTTCGTAAAAGGGTGGTTATTTGAAATGAATCTGACTGTACATTGGCAAAATTGTGGCCATCACCCCTCAAGAAAAACGAAAAATTAGTCCGGATATACAAAACTGTTTTTTTTTTAACAGTTTTAATGAAATAACCGTGACTATCCTCCCCCAAAAATGAGAAACTTTTTTTAAATAACAGGTTAATTAATTGTTGTAAAACTGTTCCAGCAAATGTCTGTTTCAGATTTTTTGCCCACGTTGTTCAGAATTATTCTGCCGTCATAAGAAAGAAGGACTCATCTAAGATTTTTTTCGAAAATGAGTTAAATACATATTCGTGATAAGAAAAAAAATACACATCTACTAAAAATACATCTATCATCCTAAAATTACCACAACCCTATTATTTTTCGCTAATAAATGAAACTAAACTGCAAAAAGTCTTGAAGATTTCTAAATATAAAAGGCTGTTCTGACTTATGTAATTATTAAAGACTAATCAAAATACTTATTTTTTCTTCTATTCCGTTTTTAAAAACATCTGAAATGAATGTACCTACACGTATTCAATTAAATTTTAGATCTGCTGGTAATTTTCCAGTTAATTGATTATTAGGTCGGCTTTTTTAGTTTGAAAAACATTAAATGGCCAGTAACGTCTATTTTATTTAGTTGAGTAGAATCTGTTGGCATATTAAGACTTAAAAAAAAGACGTTTACTTAATTACTATTTGAAAAGGGCGTTTCTAGCTAGAAACATCTTTCATCGCAGTATAAAATATTTTCTTGTATTTTTTTTACTAAAAAGAAGATGAAAATGTGAATTTTTAAACATATAACGTAAAATGTACTAAAATTAATATATATATTCCATTAGGGCAAACCATAATACATACTGTCGCATAATAATATACTTAATTTTTGTAGCATTTTTCACCCAGCGAATTTTTCAATCTCAGAGTTAAAAAATATTTTTTTTCTCCGTTTTTTGTTTTATGTCGAAACGTCCTTTTTTATAATGACGGCAGTATTATATAGACGCCGTTTCACAAAACAGTTTAATTTGTGAAACTATAACTGTTACTGCTTCCTTTTATAAATTACCGAAACGCCTCTTTATATGATCATGATAAAAATGTGTTTATGGATTGATAACATTATATTACTTATTTAAGAATATTCAATTATGCATTTCCTGTTTATTTTATATCTACTGTGTCGATAAAGATAAAAAATGACGATGGAAGCTTGTTTATACCTGTCATTTTTGGAAAAATACCAGTTTCCTTGCATGGTAGGCAAACGCGCTGAACACTACACCACGAGGCCGTTATAAATATTGACATATGACAACAGAGATGGAGGTTAAATCCAGTCCTTGTCTACAAAAACTTTGACAAAATCAAAATATTGAATAAACAAACTGGTCTAAGAAAAGGGATTAAAATTTAAGGTGGAATAATTCAGTCGGATGAATCTTACCCTTTACAACAAACCAACAGACGGGAGAATTAAAGAAATATGCATGTTCTCACATCGCCGAATGGTGAATGTTACACATATAAATATTATAATAATATTCATAAAAAAATATTATATATAAATATGTATGATATATGAAATGCATTACATGAGCCCCAACTCAACACGATTTTTCTAGCGAGTCAAGGCAAGTTCACAGGCATAAGTCGTTCCTGGTTGTGTCACTATAAGCTGCGATCCTGGACTTTATAAATTAAAATGTAAAAATGGTATTAAAATACATTTAAAAGGTGTAAAATTACCATTTAAATCATTTAATGACAGGTCGAAGGCCCTGTGAAAATTATTATAGTTTAACTATTTCGTTTTCAAAAATGTTTTCCCTCTCTGTTGCAATAATCATCAAACAGTTTTTTATTTACATTAGAACTATTTGATCCAAAATATATATGGATGTAGAAAATTTTACTTTAAAGTACTGGGAGTGAAAGTTAAATAAAATAAATGAAATTGCTTTTGGAATCACCTAAAAAAATGTAGCCTTTGGTACTATAAATAAAAACATAGAGAAATTTCATAAATACATGCATATATTTTTGTGTATCTCCCGTAAGAGGAAAATATGTAGGTGTAAACAATTATGTTAATTGATATCAAGTGTGTGAAAGTTAATAAAAGGAATCAATAAAAAGTATTTGATATTAACAGTGATAAATATAATTTTATTTTTAAAGAAAATATATTTTTTATGTACAATATAAATAGTATTAATTCAAGAAGAATAGCTACCGGAGTAAAATTATTTTCAGTATAAAAAAGTAAGGAAAGTATATACATTAGGTAAGTACAAGGTGCGTCTATGCCTAGGTATAGCACTGCCAGCGATTGAGTCGTGACTCTGAACCAAAATAATATTAAAACATTTTTTGCGAAAATTTAATGAGCCATTTTTTTACTTTCGTTGGCAGTCCCATATATTTAAAATTCTTAACCAGAACCTGCATTACAATGTGAGTTAACATTTATCTTCAATTTTATCTACATAGTAATAATATCTTTTCTGGACGATTTTTTAGTTATTCTATTGCATCACATGTTATTTTAATTTAATTGATTTTAATATGTTTTTTTTATTGTTAATTATTATGGCTTTATACAGCCTTAAAAGCTTTAGGTTCATAAAAATGTAAATGAGTGTAATTTTTAATAAATAATTACATATGCATTTTTTTCTAAATATGTTCAAATACAGGTTACCGATGATGACACACTTTCGATTTTACTTCATACCGTCTCGACATATACCGATAACGATGGCGTTTGTAATCGCGGCCCAGGGCCCCAATTAAAATGGGAATTCAAAAGAGTTATTTCGCCTGTCCATATAATTGTAAAATCGAAATTTATTTACAAAAATGTGTATATTTGTATAGAAAAATTAAAGTATCATCGTCGCTAACATGTGATTGGGTATATTTATAAAATAAAAATGTATTTATATTAAATTTTTCATATGGAAAGCTTAAATGAATTATTTTGAAAAAATTGTAGACAACTGTTAGCTGTCCATTGTAATCCAAGCCCAGGTTTATAAAATGATAAATGTTTAAAATGATTGATGTTTTAAGCAAAACACGACATTAAATTTTCATTTTTTTTATGTTTTGAATTTGAAATAATCGAAGATTGTACATTGTCCCAATTAAATTCTAATGAGATATACAGTATAGTCTCTGTAATCCGAACCCACTCAAAACCGTACCTCCAGTAATCCGAACCATAGGATCGAATGAGCAAGGAAATGAATGAACAAAAGCTGCCTCCGAGGGCCTTATTGTTACTCAGTAATACCTCTGGCATCAAAATACCACCGATTTGATGAATGATGATGGATAAAAAATAATTATGTTTCGTCCTAAAAAGTAAACTCCACTCTCGCAACTTATGAATCAAAATGTTATTCAGGCAGCGAAAATTTCACGTCGCAAGAAGCTCCCTTTGAAAGAGCTGGTGAAGAAGATAGCATCAAATCTATCAAAATAATTAATTGCATCGTATTATGGAAAAAATCCAGATTTTTTTCGTTTCAAATATTCTATTAACACGTATAATATAGTAAATGTGACACGTGTCTCACTGTTTAATAAATATTTAAAAACTGATTAATTATATGCAATGAACTTTATTTTTTAAACACGAATGTATCTTACCAAATAGGCTCGATTACTTGTTTAGATTATAGAGACTATACTGTATTGTATATGTAGCTTAAAGGATAAACGACGAGAGTCATATATAAGAAAATTTTCAGGAAATAAGATTTCTTGATTGTGCGTTTTCCAAATCATGATAATTTTTAAGCCAAATGAGAAATTTTAATAAAAAAAAATATAAAAAAATAGCGTATCTGGGAATAATGATGTTTTTTGCACTAAAACAAAGTGGACTTCAGATTTTCATTTCAACTTAAAAACATTTTTTTTGACGAAAGTGGGCATCGATGTTTTATTCACATATAAAATAATTTCTGCATTCTTAACCTCAAAACGGCAAAAAAGGGACTCTCGTGTTTTATCCTCTACGGAACAGATATAAATTTTGGATTTGAACTAATTAACTTCTACGATAATTTTGCCCAGAATATCGTCTTCTTAGATTAAATAACTCGAATTTTATTATTTACATTATAATACAGAAATCCTAGTTCTTTAAAATAGTTAAATACTAACTTTAGGTACAAATATACATAAAAATATACTGAACAGGATTTATTAGTACCAGTTTTAACATTACATATAAAAATATTATCATTTTGTAAAAAAACTTTCGTTTAAATCTCTTTCCAATTTTCCCTTAAAAGCATTCTACCCTATTTTACTGAATTTGAAAATGTACTAAAATCATTTAATTTTAGTATTTTTATAAATATAAACGTTTTTTTAGTTAACTTCATTAAAGTTTTTGGTTTGGTAAAACTTTCTATACAACTAACTTAATTTAATTCGCGTTAATTATACTAGGAGCAAAATAATTCTTAGAGTAATTTGAATGTTGTCGTTGTATATATTTATAGTCACATTTAATTATAAATATAAGCAGTTTATTATTTCTGGAGATCTGAATTTCGGGCCCTGGGGCTTCTAACTGACCTTTACACACTAAACCATCACTAGAACACGAATCCAAACTTGCCCGTGCGGCGTGAAGCAAATCTGGCGCGATCCACACGGGGAAGGCGGAGCCACCTTGCGACCTGCGTCGAGCAGTGACGAGTAGTGCCGAGAGCTCCCGCCAGGAATCCTTTTTCAATTTCCTCGGGAATTTCAATTTCCCGCGCTACATCGGGTGGTCGGCGCCATTTCCGAGGTTCAGCATGCTGCGGCAAAGATCGTTGATTTCTGGGTGGTTTAGATTCATCAGGTGGACGTACATCTGCTTGTGGAGGCTCAACTCTCCGGACATGGCTTCCAGCCGCTTCACGAGAGAGTCTTTTTCCCTGATCAGGCACTTGACTTTCTCTTCCACCTCTCGGGAGCGGACCTTTGCCTTTTCCCTGCTCTTCCTGACGGCGATGTTGTTCCTTTCCCGCCGTCTTCTGTATTCGTCCGTGCCTTTGTCGAGGGCTTTGCCGGCGTGTCTTCTGTTGTGGTTGTTGTTGTGCGAGTGGTTGTGCGCGTGGAGGCTCTTGTGCTTGAGGGCGAGGTGCGGGGGCGCTCCGGGGGGCAGGAAGCTCCCGCCCGCGCCGTTGGTGGCGTAGCTTCCCCCGGTGGGGAAAGGGGTCGTGGTCACGAAGGGCGCCGGCGGTAAGGGCAGGGGGCCGATTTGCTGGCATTGCCGCCTGTAATCGTGCGGCTCTTGCGGCTCTTCTTTGACGCTGGCGGAGTCCGAGGACGGGTCCGACGGGTAGGAGCCTTGGTGCACGCCCTGGGGCATGTAGGGCAGCGCCGCTCGAGGGAATACGCCGTTCGTGCCTTGGTTCGCCCTCCCCCCGGGGAGAATCTCTTGCAGCAGGGCCAATCCCTCCTGATCTCTGAACTGGTCCTCGATCAGGTGCTGGAGGTCTAGGCTGATTTCTTGTCCCGTGAGCTCGTCCAGATCCGGGTGCTGGTACTGCGGGAGGTGCCTGGGTCGGATGGCGAGAGGCGCGTTGTGGTTGACGGCATTGGGCTGGTTGTTGTTGTTGTTTCCTGGGATCTTCTTCATCTCGTTGGGATTTCCTCCTCCGCCTCCGTTGACCTGCCCGCCGCTGTCGTACATCTGCGGAGACTCCATCTTGTCAATAATTCCGAGTGTTAAACCAGACTGACACTGCCTGCTGACTCGAGGTGTTCAACAGAGCTCAGATTCCATGGATGGATTCGAGAAGCGGTTCACAAACAACACAAGATTTAGTTTTTATTTTAGCACAGTGAAAGATATCATAAATTTATTCCCGCAGTAACACAGTTTCTGATCGGTAAATCTATTACACGAATTTTAAAGCACTTTATTCTTCACGGTGCATTTTATTGCGTACAATATACATATATTGATCCGCATAAGTTATCAAAAACAATAAAATACAATTTATACCGTAAAATTATTATTAATCAATCCACGATTTGTTTTTTTACCGCGAAATATCAATAAAAGCAAACTTATTTATAATTTGAATACAAAAGCACCGTTAGAGTTAATCACAGTCTGATAAAGACGATTCGTGAAATGAAATTAATCGTTCCGATAACAAATTTTAGATATATTTAATATTGTTTTGGTAAACATCGATAGTCAGAACGCCGTCTGTCAGTTCGATTCACTTTTTCGGGCGGCGCTGTGGATGAAATGTCATGAATTTTCTTTCAGCGCGAGTACGAGAAAAGTTGGAGCGCGTATTTATTTTCGGGAGCTCGATTATGCGCCAGCTGAACGACCGATCACGCCGACTTACGGCGAGAAACTAACTGCTTTCCATGATGCAACAGCACAGAAAACTGCCAGCGCAAGAAGAAAGAAAAAGGGTTTACACACTAATTTTGCGCTACGAATGTCAAACTGTGAAGATGCATTTTCACTTTTCTCCAAATAAAAACAAAAAAAATATCGTTCTTAATTCTGAAAATGCTAGTCATATTGCTACAAAAAAAATCTTTTTCATTGATAATTATAATTACATAATTGATGTAAGTTTTTTTCTATTGAATATATGAAGTGATTACCTGATATAAAATAATATTCAATTTTTAGAATCGTTCATGACGGATTCTCATAAGATTCTTGTATCATATAAGTTCTACAAAAAATGCAGAATTTACCCTTGATTACAAAAAATATATATATTTCTGAAATACGTTATAATAAATTAATTGAATTTAACTTTATCTAACTAGATTTAATTTACTTTTGTATAATGTTTATTTTCTCTTGTTTTAAAATAACGTAAAATCTTTTAAAACAGTAGTTAATGAAAAAAATTACTTTAAAAAAATATTATTATGAGTTATTTAAATTGTATTTTTTGCAAGTGGAGTGATACGGTAGAGCCATACACAAATATATTTTTTCTAGCATTGTTTTTATTGAAACGTAGAAAACTTTAATTGGCCTATAATTTTAATTTGACATAAAAATTTTATTTTTTGTAATGACTTTTATTTTCTTAAAATAAATCGAGTAAAACAAAAAAAAAACTCAAAATAGTTACCTCCTAGTTAGATTATAGGATACTAAAAAAAGAACATTTTACAGTTTAACCTAAATTTTTTTAATCTTTAAAACATTAACTTTGTGGTCAAACATTTCAAGAACAGTTCGTGTTGGCTTCTAATAACATAACCCGGGCGAGTGTTTTCAACTCGATAAATACTGTTAGGTAAAAATCATTATAAAAAAAAGTTCATATTATCGTATTAAAGTGATTAAAACATTCACCATGCTTGAGGTCTCGGGTTCGATTTCTGGAAGGGTCAGCATAAAACATTTTTTTATAAAGTAGTTTTACACAACAGTATTTGACTCACCTTCCTGAAATACAGGATTAAGATACAATGCATTTCGTTACCAATGCAGTGTCCTATGAACTATCAGGTTCAAATTAGGGTTTGACGATGAAATAAATCTCTCATGCCAATTGTGTCAGGAATCGAACCTGAGACCTCTTGTATTTGACCACGAAGCGGATAATATAAATGACATTGTCGTGGGTTAATTACTGCAACTAGGTAACTTAAAAATCAGCATTTGGTTTACATTTAAAAGAGAGACAAAAAAATAAATTCGGAAAATAATCAATGAGTTTCCCACTCATATTCCTCCCACTAAGGAAAATCCGACCCTTAACTTCTCTCTTAAAAATGGTTTGTGTTCTAGAGAGCTTAATACGCTATTACAAAATATTGAACACTCTCGGTGCGACATAGGGGAGATGTCTGAGCAAAAGTCGTACGGGTTATGAAATAGAAAATAAGCGCTTAAATTCTGGTTGCATATTTATGTGTTCTATAAAGGATTAATGAAGCATTGCAAAAATTTTATAAACAGGTTTTTTTTAAAACTTAAATAACAGTTCTCAAATCAGTCGCCTATTCGTGCCTCACAGTTTGACAGTCGCATATTTTCGGTCTTCACTTTTCGTATCCGGATCTATGAACGTTTATAGTGTTAGTGCACCTTGTATGTGTGCGCGTCTACTTATATTGTGTCATGTCGGTAATTTCATTGTGGACAACAATGCAATACAAATCAGAATCCAGCGCCAAGCAATATTGAGCCACATAGGAGAAAGCTCTCAGCCATTGCGCGCCGTATTCAGATGTCTCTTATTGATAAAATTCACCTTTCTACGCGTTAGGATGGAGTAGAATATTATGCATCTGGGCTAGGACGGAGCTGTTTTTTAAAATCCAAAGCGGAAGGAAAAGTTTTGTTATGACTGTGTCAAAAAGATAAATGATCTATATGTGACCTATATTAGGATTTCAATACAAATGATTATACATTTCTATGGAAAATCATACATTGTTGAAATAATTATTTAACATTTAACTTAAAAATAAAAAATTTCTAAAATTTAAAATTTAAATAACACTGTCTCTAAAAAGGGCGAATTAAAATGCCTTTAATTGAACATTTTTCTGTATTTTTATTTATTTATACATTTTATTATATTTACAATTTTTTTTTCACTTTTCCCAGCTGACAAAGGTACATACCCCGTTCCAAGCTAGGCACACATTTTTATACATTATAATAATTTACAAGTTAATAGAAATAACAGATAAATAAAATAAAAACAAAATGTATCCTATTTTATTATTTCTTTTTTTCCAAATAAAGAGGCAATAATAATTGACCTTACTGCACCCAATAACACCTATACATTATTTTTCCAAAATTGTGGACTGGCTATTTTCTACACAACTACATTCAATTGGCTTAGGCCGTATCTATATATATAAATGAATCGCCGTCATTAGTAAAAAACTCAAAAAGGGCTTGACAGATTTACGTGCGGTTTTACGCAACAAAAAAAAATTACGTCTTCAGGGTTTATAAATAATAATATCTTCTATCATCAAAAAAAGTAAAGTAAATATGCATTTTTTATACATTTTCCAGGGTTGCATTCAACTAAAATGCATTTATTGAAAAATTCGGAGGAAGTTGTTTTTTCGTATATTTAAAAATGTTTACATTTTAACATTTACAATCAAAATTTATTTTTAATGGGTACTAAATTGATTAATTTTCTTACAATTTCTTAATTTCTACATATTCACTTGCTTTTAGTGGGTTTTTATCAATGCTTAAACATTGTTTATTTATTTATTAATGCAATCATACAGTCGTTATATAAATACAAGGTACAAAAGAACAATATAAAAGAGTAAGACCAATTACAGATTAAACATTAATTTATTATGAATACAGGAGGAGAGGGGAATAAATAATTTAATTTAAAAAAATATATAAAGATTGAATAAAAAGTACATAAAAGGGAAAAGACATTGTATAGTTCCAACTCTGTTTTCCTCCCCTCTCTCTCTGCTTCCATTAAAATTTATATTTTTTAGTAAAAATTCACAACCAACAATAATAAATTACATGTAGGAAGTAGATGTACATATGAATAAGTAAAAATTAAGAGTAGAAATTGAAAGTTAAAATTAAAATACAAAATTAAATAATTTATTGTTTTTTTTTTTATATAAATTAAAATTATAAATTAAAATTAAAATTAAATGTTAAAATTAAAAAGTTAAAATTAAAAGATAAAAGTAAAAGTGTAAAGCTAAGCAGGATATGAATTTAAAATGTTATTATTATTGGCGTGTCCCTCTTTTTCGTTTATATAAAAATAGTTTATTATGGGAACTAGACACAGTTTTATCTGTTTTCTTCGGGCGCACGTTATACAAACTATTTTTTAAAAATGCAAAATGTACCGATACAAAAAATTTTCTTCTGATAAAAAAACAAAATCGGTTGGTTTTTGATCTGCGGAAAACGAGACAGCGAAACGTCAATTTTGTCTATTCTAACAAAAGGTCTAACATGCAGTTGTCTATGTCGCACAGTATTGGGGAGGCATCTGCAAGACAGTGACAGGAAACAATGTTCGAACACCTACATATTTATTGAAATTATCTGTCCTCACAATTTATGTAAGCCGAAACACAACAATAATAATGTACACGAATAAATTTACGTATATATTTGGACTAAATGCAATAATTGATATCAAAATTTATTTATTTGATTATTTTCCAAACAAGTATTTACATAGAACTTTCATTACAAAAATACAATTTGAAAAATATATAGTAATTTGGAGAACTGCCCACAAAGACTTCAGCGTCTGAACGTGGGCCATTCCCTTTTAAATAATTTATAAGTTTATCTTTATTTTTTTTATTTTATTTTATTTCATTGGAAAGCCAACAAACATTTATAAGTAAAAACTGTTTTGCTCTTTCCTGAACAAAGTTTGGGGCTTGTTTCGGATGATGTTGAAATACTATTTTTAGAAAAAAGTCATTACATAATTAAAATCATAAACAACTTTAACCAACAAAAAATTACAATTCAAACAAGAATTCAGCTCTAAATTTGTTGCAACAGAGAGAAAAACATTTTGGAGAGGGGAATATAGAAGTCTAGGCATTTAAAGGACTTATAACCTGTCATTGGCTGGTTCTAGTGGCCACTACACACTATCGCCATTCTTACTATGTTTAAACATCCACATTTTCTCAACTCCTATCCTATCTTTTTTTATTAATTTTTCATTTACCAAATTTTATTATTTTTATTTTATTTTATTTCATTGGAAAGCCAACATACATTTGTAAATTTATAAGATACAATTATACCATAAATACATATCATAAAGTCCAATTAGAGGCTTCCCCATAATATTGTTATTGTAAATGTTGTCACATAAAAATTATACATAACATAACATAACTAATCATACAAAACTTATAATATTACTAGAAATGTAAATGTTAACTATTATAATATATTAAAATGTAATTGCCTAGCTTGGAACGGGGTATGTACCCTTGTTAGCTGGGCAAAGTGAACATGGAATTGTATTTTGATAAAGAGTGTAAATAAATAAATAAAAATGTAATACATATTATTCAAAATATATGTACTTTTGAATATTGGTCACACGGTTGCACATTATAATATATAATACAACTATAGTTGACCATACAGTGTACATGTATTATGTGCCTACATACAGAGCTGCACATAACCTGCATAATATAGGCTGCGGATTCAAGGCGCAAGGATTTATATATAATTCCTCTGTGCATGTGATGTCACCGTACTCCTCCTAAACGGCTTAACTGATTTACGTGCGGTTTTGAGAGAAATATAGATCTTCGCGCTGTGCGTGTTCGTAGATATTAAAGTCTTCGATCGAATATGTAAAAAAAAAGTAAGTAGCATAAACGCTTTATTTATCGATATACCAGGGTTGCATTCGAGGAGAATGTATTTGCAAAAAAATGGAAAGATGTTGTTTTTTTGTGTATAAAAAAATGGCTTTTGAATGTATACCAACAGCATTTTTTTTTTGTGAATCTCTATCAGATTCTTTCTTTAAATTCCTTATAATTTCTACCCATTTATTTATTTTTATTCGATTTTTGGTAACACTAAAACAATATTAAATTCAATACATTTTTAAAAATCGTATTCCTACATAAAAACACCACTTTGTAGGTGAGACGACCGGAGTTTGACGTTTGCAAAAATAATGCCATATTTGAAAAAATATTTATTTCATGTTTTTGAATTCAACCATAAACAATTCAATATTTTTTGAAATCAACAATTTTTAGTTTTGAAATTTGACAAACAAGTACCTAGATGAAAAGTATTTTTCCAGGATGATAGCAGGCAAGCCAAAGTTCGGGCAGGACAACGTCTGTCGGGTCTGCTAGTTGTTTATAAATATGGTATGACATAACCATGAAAGGAAAAGCAAGATTAACAAGTTAGGGAAGGTGTCTGTTCAATTTCTATTGAGTGACAATGCACGTCCAGGACTCCTCCCTCTTGTGTTCATTTAATATATATACGAGTATGTAATCAAATCTAGGAAAATCAAAGCATTGCCGGGTTCAGCTCGTATATAAAAAATGAATAAATATACCTACTACCTATTTACTCAAACTGAACAGTTTAGGTAGGTAGGAAAAAAATTTCTTAGGGAAAAATGCTCGCACTGAAAAATGTATATGTTCATAAAGTGTTTAATGAATAAATTTAGTATTTTACGCTGAAAGTCACGTCACTGGTGCAAAGGGGATAAACTTACTTGTAGCGGATGCAGTAGAGCGAGCTGCATATTGCATCTAATCTGCGTATACGGACAGACAGAATATCGACTGCTCCAAGTAAGACAGCACTAAGTCATAAAAGATAGTTTTGCGGGAAAGCAAATTGAAAGTTTGTTTTTTTTTCCATATTCTTGGGTCAGGATTCATAAGTTTTTATAAATTGTAAAAATATATTATTGGTCTACACTTTCAAAGTAATCTAGTATTTTATAAGAATTTCTACTATTTTGTAGTACTGTTTTCTTCGGAATTTGTATTTCAGCTATGTGTAGTATGTTGATTTACTTCTCTATTCCAGGGAAAACCAAATAAATTTTTAAACTTTTAATGAGCCATATTTTATTAAAAAATTAAAAAGATAATTACTATCAACATAAAAACCACCCAAGTTTATGATATTTTTGAAAATCCCAATAAATGAAACTATTCAAAGCTTACAGTTGGTCTATACAAATTAGGACTTTATACACTGACCACAATGTACGTATTTCTCTCTATTCTCAATCGAAACACAGTACACTATTTACTCGAGACAAGTTAGTAAAACTGTAGCAAACCAATCAGCAATTTGACCAGCAATTCAACCTGACAAATTTCAAATAAATTTCAAAGTTTTATCGACATTATTATTTATCGATCGAAGAAGAAAGTAAGTCTGACTTACCACCATAGAGGAAAAATATTTCCCGGAGAGTAAAAAAGTAAATCAACTTACTTCTGTATTCCATGAAAAAAAAATGGCTTTTTGACATACAACTATTTTTTATATTAATTTATTAACCAATTTAAAAGAGATGAAGTTATGAAAGACTTCTTGGAAGGAAGACAACGATTTATAACCTTCAAAAATGGAAGTAAGTCAAAAACCTCAATTTCGGAGTTACTGCCTTCTTCCTTGGAGCAGTCGAAATGACAGCGTAATACGGTTTCCCGGGTGAGAAAGCGGGATAGATATGGACGGTGACGTCACGCGTAGTGAAATTTTCAGCTGCGTTCTATTTTCGATTTGTTGTGGGTACTACTGCCGCGAAATACTATCGTGACGAGACATGTCAGAAAATATTACAAAAATATTTTTTTTTAAGCCTTCGATTCTACAATTTGTTTTTTTTTTTTTTTAATACATCAGAATGTAATTTAAACTTTTAAAATATAATATTTCAATTTTATTAAACAAATATGACTAAAATACAATACATTCACTTCGTTAGGGTGGGTGCTATAGTAATTGAAATAGTTATAGTAAGTAAAAAGCACTTCAGGTACGTTACAGCCAAAGTTATTTGAGGAATTTGAGATCTAAGATATAAGGCAATTATGTATTTTTAGCATAAGAATGTTTGTGAACACAAATTATTCTATCAAATCCTAGAAGAAACACTCTCACACCACCAGAAGTCCAACTAGAGGATGGGTCATGGGGTCTACCACAAATTCTGAATTCGGGCTAAGAAATTTCAGGTTTCTGGGCCCTAAAATATTTAATATGTTACCCAAACATTGCAAAACCATGACCCGGATTCAATTAAATAAATTTGTAAAAAAATGGTTACGGGGAATAGGTAGAGAAAAATCGGAAAATTTACTCAAAAACATTATTTAAAAATAATTAGTATAAATCATTATTGTATAAATGTATGATAATTAACTATTAGGTGGTAATGTTATTCAACAATGTTTGATTATGTCCAAATGCTTGCAGACTGGCTGGATTTCCCCCCTAGGGAGTTGTTCATATTTAAATTTATTTCAACAGAGAGGGAAAAATTTTGAGAAGGGAATATGGAAGTCTAGGCATTTACAGGGCTTATGACCTGTCATTGGCTGGTTTAAGTGGCCACTTTACACACTGTGTAACATTCACCATTCTGCCTATGTTTGAACATCCACATTTCCTCAACTCTTCCATCTGTTGACTTTTGTGAAGTAAAAGACCTGAAACCTTTATCGCGTGGGTGAGATTCATCCGGCTGAACCAAATCACCTACTAGGCAACGCCTGAAAACAACGCGATAAAGGTTTCAGCTCTTTTACTTCACAAAAGTCAACAGATGGAAGAGTTGAGGAAATGTGGATGTTCAAACATAGGCAGAATGGTGAATGTTACACAGTGTGTAAAGTGGCCACTTAAACCAGCCAATGACAGGTCATAAGCCCTGTAAATGCCTAGACTTCCATATTCCCTTCTCAAAAATTTTCCCTCTCTGTTGAAATAAATTTAAAGGTAATGTTATTGTTTATTTTGCATAAAAATATCCAGCTTCAAACAGGTTGAACCTAGTTAGGAAGACGAGAGAAATCGATTACCAAAGTGTGTATGCAGTAGATAAATAAATAGTTTTTTTTATTAATAAACCATAATTATTATTGTTTTTATCAAAATGAGATTTGTTTATAGAAATTTAACAAAGCCAAAAATATTTATTTAAATTTTTATGTATCGTAATTATCAGCGCTATGATTTTTTAAAGTTTTGAAATTACTCTGCATGTGATGTCTCAAGTAATATTTTTCCGCTTCTTCTCGGTCAATTCTGCTGATTGCTCCGTTGACGGTAAGTAAATCGAAAACCTTCCACAACTCTTTTAATGTATTTAGATACGCATATACACAATAGATTTCATGATGTATTCTAGATTTAGTATACTCAAACACAGGCCTCACCTTTGTGGGAGTTTTTAGTTTTCATAAATAAAGTGATATGTTATGAAACAAAAAATGTAACGGATTTATTATATAAATAAAACACGAGTGATACTTTAATCCACAAATTTGGAATATCCAGTGACCGGTTTCATCGCGAAACACTAGCTACAGGACCACAACCCGATTTTTGGCCGCGTATTTATAAATTTTTGCTTTTTTTGCTGATGATTAAACGTCAAATGATGTATAAAACTGCTTCAAAAACGGAAATAAAACAAATACGGTTTGGTCAATTCAACCTAATTAAGTTTTGTTGGTAAATCTTAAGGTCGCAATAATGTGCTAAATGAGAATCATAATGTTTGATTTCACGTGTTCATATTTTTTTTTTGTGTTCATTTTGTCACACTACACACATGTCACACTACTCGACGTACAATACAAGACTTGATATATCTATCTATTTTTTTTAAATGATGAAGTTCAATTTTTTGCAATCTACCAATGGACATTTTCACATCGGATTTGGAATGTAAAATTTGTACAACTATGTTGGATTTTAATACAAAAACTACTCAACCTTACTACCCGAAGAATGATGTCCGCAAATACAGTAATACATCTGTATTATAGAGAGCACGAAGATAGAACACATAACAAGGAAAACAGAGACCCTGTTCTGTAGCCGGTGTTGTGTGAAACAAATTCAGTCGGTTTTAGACAGTGATGGAGGACGTACGTGTGAATTATGAGCGGCGAATTAATGATTTTTTTTGGCAATACTAGGGTTAATTATATGTATATTTTTTAAATTATGGGAAAGCAATTATTAAACAGTATGTTCCCATATTTTTTTTTAATGTCTGAGCTTTACAACATTCCGTCTTTTGCTTATGGTAACACGATTTTACATCACCGCACGCAAAGAGATTATTTACCACAGTCTTTTAAGAGTTAATGATCAGTGTGGCCATATTTGAAGCTAAAATTAGTCGCATTGAAAAAATAAATATACCCAAATTAACCTCTCTCTAGGGGATAGAGAAGATTTATAATTGCACCTCAGAGCGGCATCGAAAATGCAAAGCTTTGCTGTAAATCAATACATCTTAGATTACTAAAACCAGAGAGAGATTAAAGATTTGAATGGACTGTGCCGTTTTGCAATACCTACATTTCATAATAATCATAATATCAAGTAATATTACGTTGTGTTTTGTTATAAGCCGCGGATTATTATGATAATTCAATTCAAGGTATTAGGATTGCACTATTTTATGACATACTTATCCGGTAATGTCTAAAATAATCTAAATAACAAGATTATAAGCGTCATTATGTTCTAAAACGTCACAATGACGTCGCGTCACTTTTTCCCGCGCGGTATTCGGAACTACATAGTGATCAAAATGGTTGCTATTTTCACTCAATTTCATTAGCATGCGAATTTACTTCGCATAGCATATATTTTTTTTAAATTTTATTCCTTATTTGGATAACCAATATTTATATTTATCTTAGATATAAAACAAAACAAATTACAAATAAGCCAATTACAGGTTTTCCCAAGTAGCATCACAGTAAGTTAAAAAAATATTCTTGAACATAAAATGAACAGTAATCTAATGTATAATATTTCGAAAGCAAACGCCACACGTCATTATGATTATTTGCAAATAAATATATGTTTTGTGATTTGGTTATTATATTAAAATTATTAAAAGTTTGCCATAAATATGATTTTTGCCCATAATTACGAGTAGATGAAACAAAAGAAATATGAAGAAGGTTATTCCTTAGAACTTTGGAAGAAACATTAATAAGAGAGTTAGCATAGTTGTTCAGGACAGTCAACTGAAACAGAGGCAATTTCTAATAGATAAATTATCAGCTATTTCACGACGTTTTTGCATGTGATGTTTTTTACATATTTAAATATATTTATTTATTTACCAATATACACGGCACGAAGTGCCTTTCACTTTATAATACAAACATATTGTGTAGAAATAAACACTTGATTGATCGGATCTAAACTCAAGTTTCAACCGGAAACACATGTATTTGACGAATTTATTTAGAAGATTTTCAACGCGTTATATTTGCACATTGTACATAGGATTTCACATTTTGTGATCTTGATCTTGATCTTGACCGCACCAATGTACAATAAAGATCAAGATTTTTTTTGGCAAAAATTTGCTACAGATGGAGACGCCCTTTGAAAAGAGAATTAGTCTAGGTATTTACATTACCTATGACCTGCCGTTAGCATTCATTAGCCACTTTACTCGCTGAGTAACATTCACATTAATTTCTTCGTTCTTCGCGGGTCACAATCTGTACGCATGTTCATGCATGGTCAGTCTTCTCCCGTCTCTATCCTCCGCTTGTCTCTTCAACTCAGCGTACCGGCGGCAACGCACGTCGGAGATAATCTGGTCCGTGTAGCTTAAACTGGGTTGTTCTCTGTAATTTGTGCCTTCGCACATGCTCTACGCAATAGTAAGAAGCAGGCCTGGGTGTCTTATATTACGGCCTATCCATTTGGCTCGCTGTTGTGCAATTTTTTTGAGCAAGCATCTAGTCTCCCCAGCCTTGTTTAATACCTCGGTATTCCCAATATATTCTGACCAGCGAATCCCCAACATGCGCCTGCAGCACCACATCTCAAACGCCCCCAGCCACCCCCGTTCTGCATGTACCGATAGTCCACGATAGTCCACGTTTCGCTTCCATTTAGGTAAATAAAAAAATGCTTAGAATATACAGCTCTAGTAAAGCAGTTTTATGGATATTTTATGTAACGCCATTTTCGTAATGTATTACTTTACGGAACGCATGACAAAGTGATTCCATGAATACTAATTTAAATAAAAGTAAAACAGTTTATGTTGCCTTCACATGCTACGGATCTATTTAAACGATTTAGTGACCTAGTGAGCTTTGAGTTTTTTTCAAAATATCTCTTCACTCTCAAAGCTTTGCACCTCCGCTGAGAGAGCATGCTATGCCATAGGGCCTGCAACCGCAAGTGCGCGTTTACAGAGTTTAGTGCCATGATTGCGTGCAAGTATAATGACTGTTCTTATCACTATAGGTGTAGCTGATCTAAGCGTAAGGCGTCTGTCAACCAGTTCACCTGGAATGCATAGTTGTTTTTAGATCTTATACATAAGCGAACAGAGTTTTGTGTTCCGCCATCTGCGGAAAACCTAGCCAGTGTAATAACTAAAGATATGTCGAGATATGACTGAACTTTGAGATTCTTAAAATGAGTGTCGCTGCGGCGCCCAATACAGATTGTGGTCAAATAATTTATTTATCGGTAGACCTGCGTAGAGTTTTCTCTTCATGTACAAGTGTATTTTGTACCTTCTTTTTATTTTTGTTTTCCTTTATAATTTTATTCTCCATTTGGTTTGTATGATGTCTAATTTTGAATGTTATCGGTCTTATTTTAATTTTATCATCCCGTGTCCCAATGTAGAAGATGTATTTTTTTTTCATTACTGTGTACAATAAGGTGGTAAGCCGTGTAAAAAAACAAAATAAAAATAATAAAAGATATCAAAACAATAACTGACTCCAGACACAACTAGAGCACTACCAGAACAATTACTGAATTAATGACGAATAAAATAGATACGTAATCATAAAACAGCTAAGTCTCTCTGTGCCACAAGGACAACGAAGACTAGGAAGGCCTAAAATGCGATGGACGAACTGCATCAGTGCGGAAACGACAACGTTGAAAGTGAGGAATTAGAGGAGAAGGGAGCAAACCGGCAAGAGCGGAGGAGACTCCTGGATACAGCCATGGCCCACTCAGTGCCATCGAGCTCATGATAATAATGATGAACATAGATAATCATATTTCTATAACTACATAATACGTAAAAAAAAATAGCATTTTATAATAGCAACTTTAAGCAGTTGGTATTGCTATTGTTAATGCATAATGCATAATAATTAAGCCGTCGCTATTCGGAACTTAAAATTTGGAATGCGATGTGATTTCCTTTTACAGTGTAAAATGCACTACCGAATCCTATTTCTGTTTCGTTCTGACGCGCCGCGGGTTCGCACGAGAAAAAGCGACAGCGACAGTGTTTCCGTATCTATGCGTAACCGAATTTATTCCGTGTCTCTTTTCTGCCCGTCGGAAAAAAACATAAGAGCGAAAGAGGGAGAGACATGTTCTTTGTTTCTGCTTTTGCGCGGCGTTCTTTTGACCAAATAGAAAGTGAAATTTTCGGCTATGGAATTAGGTGTTGCCAGGCAGTGGGTTTTAATGTTGGTTACCTACCTGTTTTTAGTTCAATTTTTTCTCTTTCTCGATATGCGTTAGTGCGCATGGACAATGGAAAAGATACAAAAATAAAAAACAATCTTACATATTTAAAATCGTGACAGTTATGGCACGATTCTACTGTTGTAAGCAAAATAAGCCTATTTAAATAAATGTAATAATTCGGTCAAGCCGAAAGGGGAACTAAAATGGCTTACATTGTTAAAATGATGTAATCGAAATTGTTGATTGATATTTCAAAGCAGACGGAAAACCTCCTGAAAAGGGAAATCGAGTAGGGGAAAAGTCTGCCTCACTCTGTAGTTGTTGGCGAATGGTCGTCTGCCGTGTATAATACAATACAGTATTTTGAGTTAGTCCATTTTTTTGCAGACGAGAACTGGATTTAACCTCTGGATTTAAAACTAAATTTATTAAGATAATATAGTACAAGAGAGATGAGGAACATTAACGAGAAGGGAATATATTAGTGTAGGCATTTACAAGGCTAATGAACTGTCATTATAAAGGATGTAGCTCTTTGACTTCACAAAGATTAACAAATGGAAGAATTGAATCAAAATGAAAATAAATATCCTCCACAGATATGGCAATCAGTATGAGGACGAGGCTGATATATTTGGTTCTGGACTTGATAGTTATAAAACGAGACTGATTTCTTTTTTTCTCTCGCAATATTATTCGTAAACTTTTCTTTATATTTAAAAATGTTTTTCCTTTTTTTTGTTTTTTCATATTTATGTATTTATTTCGTTAATATTTTTGGTTGCTTATGTGTATTTACCTACTTGTTACTATTGTTATAGTTATGCAATTTTATAATTTTTTGCTATGTTTTTATATTTGTATTTTTTTTCTTCATATTTATGTTCAATATATGTTAAAGGCAATTTATGCCGTTTATGTAAAATAAATAAATAAATAATTATACGAATAAAAATAATGCCAATACCAAAATTAATTTGTTTTACTGTACAAGAAAAAGCACGAGAATATAACCTTTAACAAGGAAGACTGAGACGCTGTTCTGTGGCCGGTGTTTGTCTTAAAGCGACAAAAACAAAAAAATAAATTAAATCAGTCGGTTATTGGAAGTAAGCAAAAGTGCACGCCAGACCGGCGTTTTAATGATTTTAAATTTAATTTGCCATAACAGGCTTAAATTTTAATATATTTTTTTAAATTAAGCAACGTAATTATTCAACAATATGTCTCTATCACGGTCGGTAGTACAGTAGCGCACTTGGCTACCATGAAGCGGTCTCGGGTTCGAATCCCGACATGTTTGAAGTGAAATATAAAAAAAAGGTGTTTTCACAATTAAATGGCACCCGAAGCGTAAGACTGGTCATCTTACCTTCATTTAACAAAAAATGATCATAACACGCTGTGATTGGTGTTACAATGCAGTGCCCTATGCACCATTGAGTGTGGAAAGGGAATGACGTCTCTATGTTTTTTTTCATATGGCTGAACTTTAGAATATTCTCTGTCTTTTGCTTGAGGTAGCACGGTGTTACATCATCACGTGTAAAGGAATTTTATAGCACAGCCTTTAAAGAGTTAATTACGATGATAGATTATACTTGCTGTTACTTTGTAAATGAATTGATAAATTCAAATTTAATAATAATTCGTATTGGATTTTCTCAAATTGTTGACTTGATTTGGTTTACTCTTTGATTACATAGAAATTTTGGAAAGTTCCTTGAAATATAACTTAATACAGTACTTAATAAACCTCTGGTTGTCTTTCTCATTAGTAAAACAGGTTTTCTGAAATATTTTTCCATGCGTCATCTCAATGTTTATGATTGATTCATAATTCCTACTTACAAGAAGACGGAGAAATACGATTTTATAAAACTCAAATAATTATAATAACCTTTTTTAAAACATCATTGACGGTGTATCAGGCGCCGAATTGGTACGAGGTTGTGGTCCCATGGCTAGTGTAGCGGACTCATGAATCAGAGGTCCGAGGTTTGACCCGAGATATTTTCTTATTTTATTTTGTTTATCAATAATATTTTAAGTTTGTTCAAATTTTTGTAGACAAGGACTGGATTCAACTCCCTGGGGAGCTGTTCATATTTTTATCATTTTTTTATCATTTATCATTTATTTATTCATATATATGTACATTACAAAATAAAATATCTTAATTCATACATATATAAATAATTAGGTAAAATTAGGTATATGTAAAAAAAAACACGTTAGTATACATAATATCCAAAGAAGAATATGTTAAAAAAGTAAGAGAATCTTGTTACGAAAAACTCCCTCAGAGACGTGAAAAATGTCAATGTCCAAAGTGATATTGTTCAACATAGAGATAGCCCTTCCAACAGGCATAACCATTGGCAGGTTGGTCCTGTATATTGGAATGTGAAACAGTCTATGTTGACGCTGTCTAAGGTAATTATCAGGAACATAAAAGCTAATGCTCCGCATAATTTCAGGGTTGTCAATAATACCGCGCAACAATCGAAAGAAGTGCGTTGTTAAATACACATTCCTTCTAGTCTTCAAACTGCTGTAACCAAGCATACCCTTATTAACATATTACAACAGAGATGAAGAACATTTAAGAGAAGGTAATATAGAAGACTAGGCATTTCAGGGCTTATGACCTGTCAATTGCTGGTTTAAGTGGCCACTTTACACACTGTGTAACATTCACCATTCTGCCCATATTTGAACATCTTTATTCCTTCAATTCTTTAATCTGTTGATGTTTGTGAAGTTAAAGAGCTGAAACCTTTATTTATGCGGGTGAGATTCATCTAATTAAATTATTTCACCAACATACTAGGCAACGCCTGAAAATGTTATTTTTTTAATTTCTATACTTCTTCATGGACCAGGTGGATTTATCAACAATATTTTGAGTCAGTCCAAATTTTTGTAGACAAGGACTGAATTCAACTCCCTGGGAAGCTGTTTATATTAACATATTACAACAGAGATGAAGAACATTTAAGAGAAGGTAATATAGAAGACTAGGAATCTACAGAGCTTATGACCTGTCAATGGCTGGTTTAAGTGGCCACTTTACACACTGTGTAACATTCACCATTCTGCCCATATTTGAAAATCTTTATTCCTTCAATTCTTTAATCTGTTGATGTTTGTGAAGTTAAAGAGCTGAAACCTTTATTTATGCGGGTGAGATTCATCTAATTTAATTATTTCACCAACATACTAGGCAACGCCTGAAAATGTTATTTTTTTAGGTCATAAGCCCTGTAGATGCCTAGTCTACTATATTACCTTCTCTTAAATGTTCTTCATATCTGTTCTAATATGTTATTTTATTTACTTATTTCGACGGCTTACGCCTTTGACAAAGTATAAAACAATATTGAAAAACAATTATAATGAAACAAATCACCTGTACACAGTATAGAAAATATAGATACATGAAATAAAATCAGCAGAAAATAAGGAAATAATAAAAAAATAAAACAAAAAAATTATAACATTGATATGCAGCAAATAAGCAATAAATAAAGAGTTTAAATATAAAAAATATTTAAGTAATAGAGGCGATGCATCATAGCATAAACAGTAAAACAAGTAAATCGCTTGGTACATTTTTATAATTTAGAAGAGAAGTGATTTAAAAGTAATGATTCTAATTTGTATAAAGATA
This sequence comes from Micrasema longulum, assembly GCF_059751315.1. NCBI lineage: Eukaryota > Metazoa > Arthropoda > Insecta > Trichoptera > Brachycentridae > Micrasema > Micrasema longulum. Next base: position 50,265 of record NW_028279371.1, on the reverse strand, counting down.
AATAAAATAAATCTAAGTTTCCATGTTTGTTTGCTAACATGTGGAACCGTGGAATAGGTGAGTATTTAACATGAACTATGCAAATCAATAGCAAAAGAAGTATTTTGTCTCGTCCCACGCTGTCTCACATGAAAATTCACACTGTTTGGGACTGTCAAGAACATTTTTTAATCACTTGAAAAGCAGCACTAAATCTGTAATTTCCCTTCTATCACTAATGCATATTAATTGACAGGCGCCGTGGCGCAGTTGGTTAGACGGCTATCTGTGAAACTGGCGTCGCGGGTTCGGTTCCCGCCAGTTGCAAGAAAAAAATCCAAGAAATATTTTTTCTCAATTGGTCTGGGTGTTGTGGTGTATTTTGCATTACCTCCTTCCATATCCCCTCTATCTCACCTGCTGACAAGCCTCAAAATAAAAGGCTTAGCAGATTATTACTTTTTTTTTAAATTTGGGAAGGGTTCAGAAAACATTCTCCATTCCTTTTGGACATACTTGGGACCAACAGTTTGCAACTTAGAAGAGATGGGTTCACGTTTTTTCAGGCTTATTTATTGAGAACTCAGCCATTTTGGAGAGTATAATTTTTTATGTTCCTGATGGTTATCTTCGACAGCGTCAACACAGAATGTTTCCTCCTGGCTTCCAGAACCAGCCTGCCTCTGGTTATGCCGATTGGAAGACCAGTCGGGGAGCTGAACATTATCACTTTGAAGATCTACATCTTTCAGATCAGTGAAACTATGTTTAAGAGGCACAAATACTTTTGCTATTGGCGATTATTGTACCTTAATAACGTCAAACCATTGCTCAAGAGTTCCTGGTTTTATGTGTTGTCCCAATTTAAGAACTTAAATATTTTATATCTGTAATGTTACTTTGGTAAAATAAATTAATTTGAATTTCAAAGTCTCAAAAAACCCAACTCTGTCACGACTTCGTTCCGATTTTCTAATAGCATCATCACCATCATCATTCCCTTTCCGCGACTAATGGTGCATAGGGAACTGCATTGGTGAACCAATCGTAACCTATCTTAATTATTTTTTTAAAATTAAGGTAAGATGATCAGTCTTACGCTTCAGGTGCCAGTCCAGGGACTATGAAATTCGTTTGAAAATGCCCTAATAAGGCGAAACAATTGTCACGAAGTTTTTATTTTTATATGTTTATAATTGTAAAAATAAAAAAAAAGTGTTCAGTAGACTAAAATCAGTGTTTGATTTCTAATTATAAGTTTAAATGTGGAGTTCTACAAAATAAACACCAAATCAATCAATACTATGAAATATTTTATTTTAAAAACAAATTTTTGAATAAATATTTCATTTCAACCATGTCAGGAATCGAACTCGAGGCTGCTTGCATGGTAGGAAAACGCGCTGACCACTACACCACGTGACCGAATTTCTAATGGCTAGTTATTTAAAACTCATTAAAAATAATCCAAAACTGAAATATTTTCGTAAATAATAAGAACGTAAAACGTTTTTTTTTTAAATCTTTTAAAATCATTCACAGTCAATGGTGCATAAGGCACCGAAGGGGTTCAACAAATGCAGCGTATTTCGGTCATCTTGAGTTATTTCATTTGATATATTGACCATATTTTGAGTTTAACCAAATGTTTGCAGTCAAGAACTGGATTTTTTAGATAATTATTAAGATTAATATATTGCTACATAGATGAAGAATGTTTTATAGAAGCGAGTATTGAAGTCGAGGCATTTCCTTTCCATATGACCTGTAGTCGGATGGATCTTAAGCCCTTTTGGCTACTTTCCACAATGTGTGACATTCACCATTCTGCCTACGTTTCAGAATCCATATTTCAAATCATTATACCTTAAAGTGCTGACACCTTTATTAATGCAGGTGAGATTCACCTGACTGAATTATTTCAGTCTAGGCAACGTCTGAATAAACTTGTCCATTTTATAACACTTGATTATAGTAAAATAATTTAGCAAGCCGAATCTCAAAAACATCAATGTTCAGTTTTTCTACATCACAAAGGTCAACAGATGGAAGATTTGAGGAAAAGTAGATGTTCAATTGTTGTGTAGAGTAGCCACTTTAATCGGCCAATGACAGGTCATAAGCCCTGTAAATGCCTCTCTCAAAAATGTTTTTCCGCTGTGTTGCAATAAATTTCAATCTTAATAACTTAATTCTGAGCAAAATCCAGCCTTGTCTAAAAAAATTTGGACATACTCAAATTAAAAAAAATATAAATGTACAGTTTTTTCTCTCAAGACCAACTTTTGCCTCATAAGTACAAGAATGAATTTTGTATACAACACCCGTACACATTTCTAACATAATATATGTATTGTATGACTGCCTATCATATGAATGTTTGACAACTTTCCTTTTCCGTTTTCGAATATGGAACACGAATTCAAATATTGACCATAGATTTATTTAAACATTGACCATAGAGTGAAAGCGAAACTGGTTTTGTTAATGTGCGTTCCCATTCAAAGATGTCCGACGGTTATGCAATGTTGACGTTTACGTCGAGTTTTTCTTTATATAATATTCATAACGCTTATACCTCTCAGACATTTATTACTTGCATAAAAAATATTGAAAATTTTAAAGCTTTACAATAATACTACAGAGAATTTTATGTTTTTACCATGTATTTTGTTTTAACTATTTATTTATTTAACACTTTATAAACATATAAGGTTGGGCATATTACCTTAAGGAGATTTCGTCATACCTACCCAAACCGTTAAGTTTAAGAAGTACATGGACATATTCTAGATAAAAATGCTAAATTGTATACAACAATTTAAAAGAAAAATTAACTAAAAATTTACACTACACTATGAAGAGAGGAGAGGAGAGGTGATGAGAAGGGAAGCAGAAGGGGAAAGGAACAATTCAAACATTTGGATAGTGACTTTCTTGATTTAAATGTAAATAAAGAAGGGGCGTCTCTAACGTTAGTAGGAAGAATATTCCACAATCGAGCAGCTACTACTGTGAAAGAAGAGGCAACAAAATTAGAAAATGAGAATTAAATGAGAATTTACTACGTATTTTACTCGGTTTTTAAATATGTTTTTCAGTGTTTTTTCCCCATTTCTACAAGCTTTATTTTTTTTCTATGTATTTCATACTGTTTTTCAAATTTTTTTTACTGGCTTAAAACGGGGTAAATAATCCTAATCAAAGTCAAAGCTACTTTGTATTGTATTGTACTTTTCTAAACTGTCTTTTGAAATAAAACTAAAAATTCTGTTTATTCGAAATATGTTTTTAAATTAATTTGAAAATATTTTCGTAAGAAATTTTGATGAAAAATTGTTTTGTTATTAAAAGATTATATTGGTTCTTAAGATGTTATGAACAAACTCAAAAAAAGGATAAATAAAAAAAATAATAATAGAAAAAAAAAACCAACCCCATATACCTCCTAAGGGGGAAATTACCATCGAAAGTCAATAAAGGTATTTTCAACATTCTTTCAACAAATACAGTCGGGATTTCCTTCCTAGGGAATTATTAAGATCTTAATTTGTTGCATTAGAGAGGAAAATCATTTTTTAATATACTCAAAACATTGTTGATCAAACTAACTGGTATCAGAGGAAGTATAAAAATGAAAAAAATGTTTTCAGGAGTTGTCTAGTAGGTGAATTGGTTCAGCCGGGTGAATCTCACCCACACCAATAAAGTTTTCAGCTCTTTTACTTCACAATAGTCGACAGATGGACGAGTTGAGGAAATGTGGATGTTTAAACATAAGCAGAATGGTGAATTTACACAGTGTATAAAGTACTCACTTAAACCAACCAATGAAAGGTCATTAGACATCTCATCAAACACGACTGTAGATTTGTAATTGCAAAACAAGTTTTAAGTTAATAATGAATTTTCCAAGGAAATTCCAGCCAGTAATGGTATTAGACAGGAAGATAGTCTGAGCTCTTGAATATTTAATTTGATGATGAAATGATGTGCTTTGCAAATGATGCAGCTATTAGCCGAATCTGAAGATGAGCTACAAATAATGCTGTACAAATTCCACCTAGCATCACAAAGGCTAAAAATGAAAATATCAGTAAGCTAAACAAAAAGTCTTACCTCAACCAGACAACCTATAAGGTGTAAGCTAACTATTTTTATTTAAATGAACCTACCGGAAGTATTACTAAAATGTTTTTCCCTACAATTTTCCATGCCTATGATTTTAGGAGGTTGCAGAAAGCTGGCTACGAGCTCACCCAGATTCTCACGGGTCACGGTGGGTTCACGAGCTACTTGCATCGCTTCAAGCTCTCCGAGATCGACAGCTGCCCATGCAACGATGAAACTCCTCAAGATGTCCTTCACCTGTTGATGCATTGTCCCCTTTTCAGTTTTTAAAGACAACAGCTGGTGTGCGCGATGCAGAACCCTGGGTGAAGGTGTTTGCGAAATCCCATAGGCAATAAAGAACTTCCACGAGAGGTAGTATCATACATGATCAATATAGTGCAGGCAATTGGTAAAATAAACCAAAGTATGGAACGAAATGCCGAACACTCCTCTAGTGGAATGGAAGGCCGGTTGACAACTGTCAACGAAAATCCAGCATCAACCTATTCAAAATCTAGCATCCTAGTCAAGACGTATCAACTAATCTATCAACCGACATATCAACCAACGTAACAACCAACCTTATTAACCACACGCAATATGAAAACCCAATCTATCAGCTGCTCCTTCGCCGCCGTGGTGGGTTATTGGGGCAGCTGTCTTAGATCTTACGATCTCTTAAAAGATGACGAAGAAAAGTTATTGGATATAATGATGGTGAGTATGACTAGCAAATTCTGATTATGGGTAAAATTTTGCTAGCCGGATCGAGATCCAGTTATTTAGTGACGCGTTCTTTTAACCAGTAGCCAATAGATACGAAACGTTACTCACGGAGAAAATGCTGACCTGAATGTTGATTCGTTGCGCAATCCGATGCAATTCATAAGAGAGCTTCCATCTTCTCACCTACTTCGTTATACTCAGTTTCTGTTTAGGCGTAACACTTCGCAGAATGTAAACACGGCAATCTCTGTTTCACTTGGCAATAGTAAAAATTGTTAAAATTCACTTTCAACTATCTGCATTTTCTGCGATTAGCCGGGTTAAAGAAACCAGGGCCTCGATTACAAACGCTATCTTCATCGGTACAGACATATCGAGACGGTATAAAGTAACAGTGATATGATGTACGAAAATGTGTATATATGTATGAAAATTTTAAGTATCTTCGTCTGTAATTAAACATGTTTTGAAAATGTAAACATATTCTATTTTCCACTCAGAAAAATTCACTTTTCGTTGTAGATAAAATTGAAAAGAAATTTTGACTTCCCATTAGACCTTAAATACGGACCCAGTTGTAATTGTAAAATAGAACAAGAACCCAGTGTTAAGTTAATAGTTTCTTCTTTATTTTTAATCTATCTAATATACGAAATAGGCATAAATAACGACAACAACTTATGACTAAATATGATTTTAATTTTAATTTTATTTATTTTACAGAAACGTGTTTGTTTGAAATACGACTGTTGTGGACAATAATATAATAACATAAAAAAACCCGGTTTAAAAATAGACCAGCAAAGTTTCTAAATAAAAATCATACATAATAAATTGCGGTACAACAAATGCGTGTATTTGTATGAGATTAAGTGTAAGTGTAGAGGTGTGTTTGTGTGTATTTGTGTGGGAGTAAGTGTTCAAGTATGTGTAAGCGCGAGCATCATTAAATAGCAAGTGGGAGCGTATCACAGCCAGAAAGAATGAGTCTTAATTAGTAGTTATTATTTTTATTCTTAAATATATCAATAGATGAAAAAAAAGCATTGTAGTTTGAGCAAGAACGATTGAGGAGTGTTGTGCATAATTAGTGCTACAGACTGGCAGATGGAATGAATACTTATTTCTTGTCACGCGAAAGGGGACATTAAGATTAATTTTGGAGAGTAGGTTATAAATAAAGGCTTTCTCAGAACTCCCGGATACTTGATCTGTTGGACAAAAAAGAATAGCCACGAGACCCCAACTCGATTACAACCACACTGAATGCCAATAAACGCATTTAGATTATTCTTAAAAACAACAAGTTGATGAGACTTAAATTCGTATTACAGTTTGTTTTTCGAATATTTGTTGAAAATCAACCCCATGATTTTATGTATGTTGGTCAAACGCATGTCACAAAGCAAACTGAAAAATGGAAAATTATGAAATTTATATACGAAAAAAATATTTATTTATTAATAAATCAACGGTTCAAAGAACCTTTCACAAAAAAATGATTTACAGAAATAATCACAGCAGCGAAAAATAATTATGCAGTATACAGGTGTTCTTTAAACCCTGTCACATCCGAAACCACGATGATCAGTATGAGCAAGAAGACATATTGGTACATTAAAATATTTTTTTAAGATTACTAAAATCATAAAAAATAAAATATAGAAAAAAAACAAATGGTTGCTCACTTCTGCAGGGAAGGAACGAGCAGGAGGGAGTCTGAACTGCACGGCCGCGCCCCTCTCGCTTCTCCCCTGCAGAAGTAAGCAACCATTTGTTGTTTTTTCTATATTTTATTTTTTAAGATTTTAGTCGTTCCAAAAAAATATATTAATGTGCCAATTTGTCTTCTTTCTCATACTGATCATCGTGGTTTCGGATGTGACAGGGTTTAAAGAACACCCTGTATAATATGAAATATAATAGAATAATTTAAACGAAATAAATTAGTGAGCATAAAATATAAAAAAAACAAAAATAACATCTCTTAATGATAGATAACAATTAACATGAGAAAATATTATGTTCTAAATGTAAATATAACAAAGTAAATTTGAAAATAATTTTTTAAAAAATAAAGTGGTTAGTATTCAAATAGGTAATGATAAAAAAGAAAATCAACGCAACAATAGTTCTTTATAAATAATATGTTTTTCAGAGCAATAAGAAAACTTAAATTATCTAAATAACACCTTTATTTCATCCGTTGGTTTGAAGAAGTTGCCATTTGGCAATAAATCCACCAATGTACAATTTGTATTATGTCCAACGCGTTAAGAAATAAAAAACCCTAAGTTAAATTAAATTATATATTTTTAAATAAATCCATTATCTTTCTAATAAATAACGATTGAGATTACATTTCAATTCATTAACAAAATTTGTATTGAAAATATCGGATATTTGTTTAAATTGATTTCCATACCTACGTATACTGGGGTGAGTGCATTTCAAAGTTGGTTCGTGAATTGTTCCAAAAAAAATCCTTTATTTCTAGTGCACCTACAAGGTATTCAAATTTGAATTAGTGCAAGCAGAGCAGGGCTGTAAATTATTGACTTCGTTGTTTTAAATAAGAAAGACAAATCAGCTATAACTCTACGGTTAGACGATTAAAGTTATCTCATTTAATTTCTAAGGAAATCATAATTTAAAGATTCTACAGGTATTTTTAACTAACAATTTATAAAGCGCAAGAATATGCAGTTATTATTTTTTATGTATTACGTAAACTTTTATTACAATTAGTATATAAACTCATATTTACAAATACTTTAATTACACGTCTATTTACATCCTATTACAGTAAACATAACATTTATTTTTAAATTCATTCATTTGAACTCTTTTCATTCTTCATACATGCAGTCATCTGTTAAATTTTTATAATTGTTATTTTTTTATTTATTATATTATTTTGTTTTGCATTTTCTGTTTCTTTTTTATATTATTTTGTAAACTTGCCAAACACAAGAGCCAGACTCGTTTTTGGCACGTTCAACCTTAAGTGTTTCTTTTTTTTTACAATATGTATTGTTTTTATGTTAATAAAAGTTTTTATTTTATAAAAATTAAAAATTGATCTTTTCGCACATTTTTTAATCTTTATATGTAATGCAATTTTGGTATTCTGGTTTTTATCAAATGACAGCCTTTCTTAAACCATATTTCCCATTTTTTAATGAATAATGCATTTTTGATGAATTTCGAAAAAATGTAGGTATAAGTGTTTGTGATTCATGAGCAATTTTTATGTAACACCATTGTGCAATAATTTTATTGTTTTAAAGCATAAATACTTTCTTAAGATATCACGATCATTAATTTTATTTATTTATGAATAAAGCCGCATTAATTCAAACTTTTGCAACGCAGACAAAGATGAAGTAGATCGTAAAACTGTGTCTGCCGGCATTACAAAACTGGTAAAAATAATAATAATAATTGTTCATTAATGGAGGAATTCTTTAGGAACATTATCCGTGCTACGCGTGCATGACTACTAGCACACTTTTCTTCTTTCCTCGAGTGCGGGCTGTTGCGTCACTGCATACCCAGTCGGCCGCGTCGGGTACGGTCAGTTCCGACGGTGTACGCAGGTCTCGAATGCCAAAATGGCGCCGGAAAACCCGGAAAAAGACGCTTAGATCAAAAACCGTGTGAAGACAAAAAATAATTTCATCTCTGACGTTCTGAGCAGTTATTTGGTTTTTCTATTTAGTTTTTCTACTTGGTTTTTCGTATTTTTTATTTTCTCTCTATCTATCCTCGCCTCTGTTGTATACACCATGATTTGGTCTGACCCACGTTTTAAATATCCGAATTATGTTTCCAATAATCATGTGTTCATTGTACTATTCGACATTTCTTAGGCATTTAGATGTTTACTAACTGAGATGGATATAATATTAATGTTTTTTGTTGATATTTCTTGATAAAACTCCATAGTTAATTATTATAATAAAATTATTAATAAACTTATCAATGAAACTTCTTGGGTTAGTTTTACTTTTTATTATTTTGACCAACGAGCGCTTTTGCCTAAGTAGGTATCTTCAAGACTGGTGAATTTTTTACAACATTTACAGTTTTTATACTATATTTTAAGAATAATTAAGAACTAAAACTAAACCAAGAAGTTTATTTATAATTTTATCATAATCATTGCGATGGATATGTTCTCATCATCACTATGGCTTCAGCATCTGCGTGGCATTTGATGTTAATGACCTTATGTCCCTTAGTAAATTCACTACTTTTTTTTATTCTTAAAAGTGTTTTTTCATATATTTATTCTGCTTGTGTAAGAAAAGGTTTTTGGCGTATATATTTTTGTGCTATATTTAGTTATAAAGGTGCTAAACTTCCTTTGTTTCTTTGTTGTTCTCAATATGTGTTATTATTTTAAATGTTAATATTATTTATGTCCAGAATTGAGTTGTTGGAACTCCTGGTAATGTAATTCAACGTATTATACTTGTAAAATACTTTGTGTTAGATGATTATTTAAAAAAATAAATAAAAAATTAGGAATTGGACACCAAAAATGTTTTCTTATGCACGGTAAAAATTAAAGCATTTAATAGTAAGTTTGTGGTTTGTTTGCCACGGGAGGCAAAACTAGCATTACAAAATGGTGTTCTAGTGCCTACTCTAATGTATAGGAGCGAAGTATGGAATTGGAAAATTAATGATGAAAGTAGGTTAAATGCTGTCGAAATGCGATCCCTTAGGCGAATGTGTGGTAAAACGATGTTTGATAGGTGCACAAATGTCGAGATACGTTAACTGCGTAAGGCTGAGACATGCACAAGTGAGGGGTGCTGCGTTCATTCGGACTTGTAGAGCGAATGGACAGCGAAAAAAACGGCTAAAAGGATCTGCAATGCGAATCTTGATGGATGCAGAAAACGAGGAAGACCGAGAAAAAACAAGTCCATTAAATACTTGAAGATGGACATGTCAAGAGTAGGAATAATCGGCGTGCGTGCATAAGAAGATGTATGTATGCAAAGACAGAGTGATATGGCGCTTCATCCGCTCTGCCCAACTCTACGGGGAAACGGCGTGATGTGGTGCTGTTGCGCTGTTGTTGTTGTAACGGGATTATACAAGAGTTTGCCCGCAGCTTTAGGTGGTTTAAGTAGACCGCGATCAGTGGATCGTAACACAGTTTTCTAACCGGCGCGCGGCGCGACGTTCACTCTCGCCTGGATTACGCAAGGCAGACTTGACACGAGCTCCGCTGTCCAGCGCGCGGGTTACGTGGACTGCATACCCGATGGGACGAGATACGCGATCGACGCAACGCAGAAAGGGAAATTTAAATAAACAATAGAACAGATTTACTTCCCAAAGTCGAGTACAGTAAAGCAGGTGATTATTGGCCTCTTGAGGGAATTTTTTATTCTGATGGTTGAAGTTAGACCTTACTCATCCAATAACAGCTTGCCCACCACATACTATATATTATATACACATATTTTAAATTGACCCAAATTTGTTTTCTTATATTATTTAATTCAAAGATTCTTTGAATCCCATAAAATATGTATGTGTATATTTATGTTTTTCCTTTTTAAAAATGTTTTTTTTAAAAAAATTTTTTTTTAATATGAGCATGTTTTTCATTCATTATTTTAATTCTTACCTTTTTAATTACATTTGCATTTTTTTCCTTTATTTTAAATATAATTTCCATTTGTAAATACTAACTACAAACTTTTAAATAACTTTCTTTACTCTCATTTTAATTTTTAAACAACTTCCATTTATGTTTGTTTTTCTTCCATTTTTTGTACTTTCATTGATAACCTTACACATAATTATTATATAATATGGAAACTTCACTGGTCCATTAGAGTTAAGTCTAACTGTGTAAATATAAAACTTTGTAACCGTTCTGTATGTTTCCTAAATAAAAGAAAATATAAAAAATACCGTACACCGCATCCGAAGTTTTCTTGCCGGTGCCCACATATACGGAAAAATTACTCTGGCGAACGAGAATGGCTGTCCGAAGGAGCTCTCTGTAATCTGGTGGCCAGAAGGTCATCCAGAAATATATAATATTTTTATTTTTTTAAATTAAATTTCATTGATAAACCCTTACATACATTTAACAAAATATTTTTACTTTTAAAATTCACATTCTACTATGAATAATATTATTTTTAACATCTTTTGTAAAGGTTGTCTGAGTCTTTTGTTTAGTTTTGTCTGGTAGTTTGTTGTATAATTTCAGTCCATGGTTTATTAGTCTCGACTGTCCTTTTCTCGTTTTATAAGATTGGATATGATAGTTTTCTGATATTCTCGTCTTGTGTCCATGTTTACAACAGTTTTTTTTAAATTTTGATTCTTCGTCTACAATTACATCAGTGGCTAATTTATGAATAAATTGTAAGGATTCTAGTTTAACGAGTTTACTTACATCTAATTGTTTAGTTTAAAAAGTTCTTTGGTTGCTGTTAGATAGGGTAGGTCAAATACTAACTTAAATATTTTATTTTGCTGTCTTTGTAGTCTGTTTATGTCATTTTGATTTCCTTTTCCCCATAGTATGCACTTCATTGGATTGAGAAAAAAGGGAAATGAATTCTTCACTGATTGGGATTAAATTGATTGGACACGATCGATTCACTAAAATGATTAGAAAACTTTTTAAAATCCTTCAAATTTTTTTGGAAGCCACCAGATGGGTATATTCGACAGGACCTATAACAGGACCTATCACTCATCCAATAACAATAAAACAGTCATTTATTTATGTACATATAGGTAGTTTATTACACATAATTTGAGACATAAGTCTCAACTCCATGGGATTAAAAGTCCTGTGTTGATTTGGGATGAGAAATTAGTTGACACAGACACATATCACAAATATTTTAGAGTATCAGAAATACAATAATATAAAAAAACAATTAAGTGGCAAATCAATATGGTAAACAGTAAACTCAAACATTCGGAAAATCGTCAAGGAGAACTCTAATCCTTTCCACTTTGAAAATCCTCTCCTAAACCTTTCTCTTGAAAATGGTTTCTGTCCTTGGGAGCATAGTTCAATATGAAATCTTCTCCTTTTATACTTTTACTACTACTATCACGCCATTTTCCCGTGGGCGTAGGCCGAGAAGATGAACCGCCACACACGACTATCCCGACATACATTCCTAGCCTTTTCTACATTCACACATCTTGTCATACGTGCCCTTTGGTTGTGTCTGCTATTGACGTGACCAGACATGAGATTTTGATCTATCTCAGTCATTTCCAAAGTGGTCTTTATCGACCCCCAGGGGCCTTTCGCGACCTACAGGGGTCCATGACAGTAAAAAGAAGAATAAGGGGTTAACTAAACAAATACGGAGATTAACAACCTACAACAGGGAGGGAAAACATTTTAGAGAAGGGAATATAGAGGTCTCGACAAATGTAAATACATGGCTTATGACCTATCACTGGCTGGTTTGAGTGGCTACTTTACACACTGTGTAATATTCGCCATTTTGCCTATGTTTGGACATCCACATTTCTTCAGTTCTTCCATCTGTTGATTTCAGTGATTTTCGTTTTCTATGATTTTTTTGTGGGCTTAATAGGTTTGAATAACTCGGCTGGTAGAGGGGTGGTAACGGTTAACCCTTTAAAACCTTAATTATATCTAGCAGTTGTAACAAATATTTGATGATTGATTTCAAATGAGAAAATTATTTGAAAATTTTCGTGTATTTTTTTTATTTTTAATCCTTATAGTTTAAAAATCATTGCAATAATCGTTTTAACACAAATTTCTATATGGATTCTTTTTTATTAGTAAAGAAAATAAATACCAATTGCAAATACATACTCAAATCCATTTTATTAATAAAGAAAGTTACTTATTATGAAAACATGCATACATGTAAACAAATGAACAATGTTTTGAGTATGTCCAAATGCTTGTAGACAGCCTGGATTTTCTCCCTAGGGAGGTGCCTGCATTTGTTGCAGTCTCTGTTAGAGAGGGAAAACATTTTCCAGATGGGAATTTGGATGTCTAGGTATTTACAGGGCTTGTGACTCCAGAGATCCAGTATTTCACCAATTTCATCTTCCTCCTCCAGCTCAATGTCTGAAATGTCGCCTTCCAATAAATAAAATCGCATTAAAAAAAGATGACAGGTCGGTAAAACATATTTATATATTTATTCACATTTTTCTCTTACAAACTATATTTAATAATAAAAATAATATGACCTCACTGGGGTTACTCGTGCTGAGGACACTTAACAATATACTTTTTTGAAATGTTTTTACATTTGAGCATAAACAAAGAAGACTAACTTAATAAACAGAGATAATTAACAGTTTTAAACACTACTTATTTATGTACTTCTATATTACAAAACGCACAATGAAAATAACAGAAACCTAACATAAGCTATACACTTGTGGAGCGGTTGATTCAATATTGGTTTGGGCGAATGAGACAGTCCATTTTACTTCTACCTAGCTCCACTATCCATTTTTTTAAAGCCTTTTTAAACATTTTCTCGTTACTCGTTGTTTTAATAGATAGTGGAAGTAGGTTATTGATTTTAATTGAATAATACTTAAAATCCCTTTGTCCGAAAGTGGTATTAGTTTGTATTTGTTTAAGTTGTCTTTGTGTTGAGAATCTAGTGATTATATTATTTATATGTGATGTATTGAAGTGGTTATGTCTTTCATTTGAGTAAGAGTAGTTTTTGAATCAGTGAGTATTATTTTTGCGTATAATTGTTTTGGTGTCATAAGTTGTGATTTGTGGAATATTTCTTCAGGAGATGTCGGTATCGGGACTCTGAGCATTATTTTATGATAAAAATAGTACAGCAGTTAAGTGTACAGTCTCGATATGTACAGATGAAGGTAGCTTTTATGATTGTCGCACTGGTATCATTATATTGTTTCAATTCTTCCACCTGTTGATTTTTGTGAGGTTAAAGAAAAACTTTTTTGACACGTGTGTGATTCATCGCACTGAAAAATTCAATAATGAATTATGATGCAGAATGGTAAATGTAATACAATGTGTCATGTGGCCACTTAAATCATCCAATAACAGGTCATAAGCCCTTGTAAATGCCAAGAGATCTATGCTTTCTTATCTAAAATATTCACCATTTCTGTTGTAATATGTGAATATATTATACATGTCAAAATAACAATGGTTTTATGAGGTAGAATTTACTCAAAAGTTTTATAGTAATTTTTTTAATTTTCGGATGCATTTTTCGGGATTATTATTTCAAATTAGCATAATTTATTGGAGCTTTATAAATTGTTTCCAAATAAGTAATAAAATAGAGAACAATGGATTTTGAAATAAATTATTACAGATAATCCTAAATAACTCAATGTAAGGTTTGATATAAGATCTAAGTGCGAAAATAATACCCGTGAAAACTTGTTCAAAATATTTTAGATTTAGTATCGAAGAAGAAGCAGTATTTGTATTATGTAATATTTCCCTAATTGCAAAGTGCGTGAAGTGACCACTTAAACCACTCAACGACAGGTCATAAGCCCTGTAAATCTTGCTAATCGAAGTTTAAAATTATTCATTATTATGTTTATTAAATTACATATTCTAACATATATGTAGAATGTAGATGAGTTACAATTATTACTTTATTGTATTATGTTGTGGTTATTTTTACTGTCAATTAATTACCGAATCGAATTATAAAATTACAATTAATTATTATTAACATATTGCCATGTATTATCAAATAAATTATCTGCATTCTATTTCTTGACATGTATAAATTTTGATTCTTTAAAAAAAATATTTTGTTTTGTGTATTGTTTAATGTGTTTATTTTATGTTTTTTTCATTATGTACTTTTGTATAATTTAATTTAGTACGTACTATTATTTGGCATATTATTTATTGCTCCTATTTCTTATACTTCTTTATAGTATTGAGTGAGTTTCTAGAAAACATATCTCAATTATTAGTTCTATTATGTTTATATATATATTCTTTTTCTGTTGATTTCAATGGTACTCTTATTTTGGTTTTTTTAATACTACTATATTTTACTATTATTCCACTATTTTTTTGTTGATTTTAATGATACCATTATTTTGTATATTTGATTATGTGTGATTCTTAATTTGTATAATTTATATTTCAAAAAATATTTCTGTTTTGCATTGTATTCTTTGGAATTTTAGTATTTATTACATTTACCTTTTTTTCTAGATTTTTATTCGATGTCATTATAATTTGATCTAATTAATTTTACCATGTATTTTTACTGTGGCTTAGCCTAAAAAGTCTTAATAAGTTCATTACAAAATTCATTTGTAAATAGAACCTGCCATGTGTGTAGTCAGAAATTAAATTGTATTGATATTAATAACATATCTTTAACTTCCTTTAAAAGTGAAATTTCCAAAAATAATTCAAGTTGTGATGTTGCGCCTTGAATCCGCAGCCTATATTATGCAGGTTATGTGCAGTTCTGTATGTAGGCACATTATACATGTACACTGTATGGTAAACTATATTTGTATCATTTATTGTAATGTGCAACTGTGTGACCAATATTTATTTACATTTCTAGTAATATTATAAGTTTTGTATGATTAGTTATTTTATATTATGTATAATTTTTATGTGACAACATTTACAATAACAATATTATGTGGAAGCCTCTAATTGGACTTTCTGATATGTATTTATGGTATAATTGATTCTTATAAATGTATAAATGTCTGTTGGCTTACCAATGAAATAAAATAAAATAAAAATAAATAAAATAGAATTACTATTTAAACTAGTGTAATTTTTGAATTAATAAATAAATAAAAATAAATAAATGTTTTTGATTTATATATAGAAGAGTCCCGACTTAACATGGAATTTTCTAACAAGTCGGGACATAAAAAAATAGAATTGTGCTAAGATAAAATTGTGTATTTTATGCATTAAATAAATAAATAAATGCCCAGACTTCTATGTTTCTATATATAAAATATTCTTCATCTCTGTTGTAACATATTAACTATTGTATCTGTGTGTGGGGAGAACAATCACATGAGTCAAAATGCTTTACTCAAATATTCAAATCAAATCTAACATGGAAAATTTACCCTTTTTCTTTGTTCCTGACTCTGACTGAATTGGATTATTGCTAATATACGAGAATAAACAGTAAAGTGATCGTTCTTCAATATTGCGTCGTTTTAGATATTAAGTTAGAAAATTAACAAATTACACCAGGGATGGAGAATACCTTAGAAAAGGGAATATGGAAGTCTAGGCATCTACAGGGCTTATGACCTGTCATTGGCTGGTTAAGTGGCCACTTAACATTTCGGCGTTGTTTTCAGGCGTTGCCTAGTATGTGAAATTATTCATTCAGATTAATCTCTTCACAACAATAAAGGTTTCTGCTCTTTAACTTCACTAAAATCAACAAATAGAAGAAATAAATAAAAAATGCTCAAATATGGGCAAAATGGTGAATGTTACACAGTGTGTAAAGTGGCCACTTAAACCAGCCAATGACAGGTCATAAGCCCTGTAGATGCCTACACTTTCAAATTACCTTTTTTTTTTTTCACCACAATAGGCCAGAAAGCCCAATTACAGTGGTGAATTACAGCACAAAAAACCCAGGCTTGAAAAAAATCACATGATTTTTTTGTGTTCTCACTGGGAATTAAACCCCGAACCTTCCGTTTGTAAGTCAAGCGTCTTGACCTCTACACCACGGAGGCCGCCAAAGTTAAAAGGTATTCTCCATCCCTGTTGTAATTTGTTAATCTTAATGACTCCCTATGGGATGAAATCCAGTCTTTTGTCAACAAACATTTGGACAAACTCAAATATTGTAATAAGTTAGAAAAGCTTCTCCTTCGAGAAAACTTTTTTTAGCCGATAACTAACAAATTTATGTTGTATTATAAAGTACTTTTATTGATAATATTATCCTTAGTAACGTAATTTGACTTTCGTGTATTGGAATATGTGTGAACATAGTTACATGCTACAAGATTAGCAAATAAAAGAGAGCAAATAAAAGAGAGTAAAAAAAGTTGACTAAAGTGATTGTTTTCCTGATAAAATATAAATATAAAAATATAATCATACACATTTTTTTTAACACGGCAGTATAAAAGCGGGTCTAGAACCCCTCGATACGTTTATCTACGCATTAAAAGTGACAAAAATTTTGTTCCACTGCGCAATTTTTCCTTTAGTTACGATTTACTTAAATTTTTAATGGTTTTGAGTTTGGCACTTTTTTTCTTAAAAACCTATTCAAAATATAAGAGAGAAATAAGTAAATTTTGAAGACGAATTAAATTCTGACAAAACTGTCAATTTCCGAAACGTGTGGCAAGATGCAACAAATAATGTCGCTAGATTCAGCCCTATTAACATATAGGCATTAACATCTAGTATCTAGGCGTAAGAAAGTTGCCACTATAAAATTATATTAGTTATTATAATTTTTCCGTCTGTTTTACTATCTTTCGGAGTGTACGTATCGAGACGTTAAAGGAGCCGTCTCTGAAGTCGCTCGGTAGATAAATACAGACGATCGTTAAGCATATAGTCTTGGCGAGTGTCAAAAGTCTTTGAAAAATCATGTTCAAGTGAGCATTTTTTGCTTGAATTGGGATTTATTGGAGTTTATAATCACTTAGAAGTGGGTGCTTTCTATCACCGAAGCCTATTTAAAATATAAATGAGAACAATGTTAATGAAGTAAGAAACGCGGACTGATTTTTGCGGTCATTCATTGGTTCGTTTCGATCATATGATGTTGAGATGAACAGTAGGCAGAACATACCGAGGAAGATATAGATAGTACAGAAGTTAAATACACCGTCTCGATATGTGCAGATAAAGATAGCGATCATAATTGGGGCCCAGGAGCCTTTAAAATATTGCTACGTAAGGGCAAGTCCTACCATTTTGCCAACATTTATAATTTTTTGGTACTTTTTCATGTATCTCGTTTCGTTAACTTTGAATTTTATGGCATTTTTTTTTTATGAGACCGGGACTTAAATCACATTTTTAACAATTGTTTATTGACAACCTTGACAAGAATGGACTCAGGAACCTCAATCATCGGGGATCAATCAGGGTAAGTGAATTCCTTAATCGCCATGGCACTTTGAGCCATTTACGAAAACATTTTATTTCTGTATTATTTTAATTTATCAGGTATTTTCTTGATTAATTGATATGACAATGCATGTCATAATAATATTATGAAGGTTTATCAAACAAATCTTATCAAAAGAATTCCCCTTCGAGCTATTTTAAATTATTGAAACACGAATAAAAATTTATTCACATTTTTTGACGTCGGATATAGATAATGATTCATAATTATCTTTTAATCAAGTAATATTTAAGTCTACTAAATACTTTTATCTTTTGCTAATTTATGATATACTTTTAATTTTCAGATGTAAGATCTTTTTTTACGTTGTTAGATGTCTAAATACAAACGGAAAACATTGAGAAATTAATGAATGATATGTACATATTACATTTATTTCCAGTGATACTAAATTTAATCCTTCAAGGAGGGTTACCTTTCTTTTATTCCCCTCAATCCATCAGCGCTTTAAATCATTTTGGTTTATCCACGATCACTATTATGTTTTAATCAGGTCATTGTAAATTTGATTACCAATTATTTGTGTTTAATATTTGTTTATATATGTATAAACATCAACGGTTCAAAGAACCTTTTACAAAAAAATGATTTACAGAAATAATCACAGCAGTGCACAATAATTATGTAGTTTATAGTTTGAAATAATAGAATAATTAAAACTAAACCATTGAATTACATACAATACAAAAAACAAAAATGTAAAAAAGAAACATAACATCTCTAAATAAAAGATAACAATAACCATGAGAAAAAGTTTTCCCTGAAGATGGCTCCTGCAATGGTAGCCGAAACGTCGGATCAAATCCAACATACCCGGTATCACCCAAAAAAGATACATAATATTGATAACAGTGACCGTGAAAACCTTCGCACCTATTTACCATGAGAAAATCTCATGTTCTAAATATAAATATTACACAGTAAAGTTGAGAATAACTGGATAATAATAAAAAATTTGAACAACATCGGTACTTTAAAAATCATAAGTTTTTTTGAGCAATAAAATAAAAAATACAAAAATAACTAAATAATACCTTTATTTGGTGAAATCATCATTATCAGTTGGTTGGAAGAAGTTGCCATTTGGCAATAAATCCACAAATGTACATTTTAAATTATGTCTTACGTGTTAAAATAAAGAAATAAAAAATCACGTATTCCAGGAAAAAAAGTTAAATTTAATAATACATTTCAAAATAAATGCATTACTTTTCTAAAAAATAACGAGCGAGAATACGTTTTAATTCATGAACAGAATTTGTATTGAAAATATCAAATATTTGTTCTTGTTCATTTCCATACCTATGTATCCTGGATATAGGTGAGTGCATTTCGAAGTTGGTCCGTGAATTGATACAAAAAAAGAATTCCTTACTTCCAGTGCACCAACTAGGTATCCTCTTGGAGGACGTGCTGGTATCGTAGGAAATGAGAGAGCGGATGAACGAGCAAAAGCCGCAACTTGTAAAAGAACGGCACCTTTCTTCTCAGAATTTCCCCTTAACTTTGCTAAACGCTGTATAAAACAAAATACGCAGCAGCATTGGGAGGATCATTGCCGCGCTTCTCTTACAGGTAAAATCACTAAAATGTTTTTTCCCAACGCTGGCTGATGCAGCAAACTTCGTCATCATCACCAAAGTACTTTCAAAATCACCCAAATTTTTACCGGACACGGAGCTATGAAAGTTACCTATAAAGGTTTAAATTAAGGAATGATGACTATTGTCCATGCGATGATATTTCTTCACAGAGTATCGAACATCTGTTATTTCAGTGCCCATTTTTTAGTTTACAACGCTATATTCTTGAAGCAGAATGCAGGAAAGATGGAATATCCTTAACAGATATCCACACTCTAGTTAAAAATAGTTATCACGCGCCATTGTTCTTGAACTGCAACAATGGTGATTGGACTCATATAGGTAATAAACCAAAATCTGTGATCGAACATCCCATTTCCAAGACAAAAAAAAAACGGTTTTTTCCGAGTACCTTAGCCTTGTACATGTCACGTAAGGCTGCTAAATACAGGGGTCGAAATGTATATAAAAAATATATAAAAAAAACCTACCAGGTATTCGAATTTAAATTAGTTCAAGCAGAGCAGGGCTTATGATAAACAACAATGAAGTATTACGTAGAGCCAATACTAATAGAGAACTATTCACCACTGTTAAGCTTTGTGTTGAGAGGTGTTGAGAGATGATAAATATGCCATACTTCAGCTTGTCATGAGGGGGAAGATCGAGGGACGTAGAGGGGTCGGAAGAAAACAGCTTTCCTGGCTTCGAAACATCCGAGCATGGACCAGGATTAGATATGTGGAGGAGCTGTTTCGCACTGCTCAGGATAGGGAAGCTTTCTCCCAAGTGATCGTCAACGTTGGGGGGACCCGACATGACACGTGAAGAAGAAGAAGAAGAACAGGGCTGTCAATTATCGATTTCATTATTTTAAATTAGAATAACAAATCAGCAATAATATCTCGTATATGTGAAATATTCAACACGAATTTCAATTGTCTTGATGTATCGGATTCGATTCCTGCTGGTTACAAGAAAACATTCAAGAAATATATTTTTCTTAATAGTTCTGGGTATTGCGGTGTATTTTTCATAACTTTCTTTATAATCCTTTTCTTCCCACCTGCTGACAAGTCTCTAAAGTAGAGGCTCAGAGGGCCATTCCTTAAAAAAAGTGGAACCCATAATTGGTCTAGTTCAGGCATGGACTTTTTCTAGGTCGGAGGCCGAATTATAATTCTGTCTCCGGGTCAAGGGCCAGACCAATTTATTTAACAAAACAAATTAACATTCACCATTCTGTCCATATTTAAACATCTTTATTCCTTCAATTCTTTCATCAGTAGATGTTTGTGAAGTTAAAGTGCTGAAACATTGAACAAACATCTACTGATGAAATTATTGAAGGAATATAGATGTTTAAATATGGGCGGAATGGTGAATGTTACACTGTGTATAAAGTGCCCACTTAAACCCGCCAATGATAGGTCGTAAGCCCTGTAGATGCCTAGACTTCTATATTATCTTTTCTTATCTCTGTTGTAAATTTGGACAAACTTAAAATATTGTTAATAAATCCACCTGGTCCATGTAGAAGTAATGAAATTGAAAAAATAACATTTTCAAGCGTTTCCTAGTATGTAGGTGAAATAATTCAATTAGATGAATCTCACCCGCTTAAATAAAGGTTTGAGCTCTTTAACTTCACAAACATCTACTGATGAAATAATTGAAAAAATATAGATGTTTAAATATGGGCAGAATGGTGAATGTTACACAGTGTGTAAAGTGCCCACTTAAACCAGCCAATGACAGGTCATAAGCCCTGTAGATGCCTAGACTTAGGCCTAGGTAGGCCTCCGTGGTAGGCCTCCGTGGTGTAGTGGTCTAGACGCTTGACTCACAGACGGAAAGTTCCGGGTTCGATTCCCGGTGAGCGCTTTTAGATTTTTATCTTTTCACCTTAAGCTAGGGTTTCCTAGGACAGCGGTGCCCGTATTTTAACGGCCGTAGTGAACAGTGATGCGGTTGACAGCCGTCGTAACGGTGACTAGAGAGTGGTTTCCTATAAAAATGGTGTTGATAACACCGTTAAAAAATAAAACCACTCTATATTCACCACTACGACGGCTGCCTACCGCATCACCGTTCACTACGGCCGTTAAGATACGGGCACCGCTGTCCTAGGAAACACTAGCTTTACTGAAGACTCACATGAGTGGAAAAAAATTCTAACCGTTGAGGAGGTGAAACAAGAGGTCATGAAGTCGACGAAGGAGATGGCGGGAGAGTTCTACGAGGAAGCCGACTACGTGGAAAAATAAGTTATATACATACAAACAATGTACTGTAATTTTATTTAGAACGTTTTTTTTTTTAATACAAAAATTAAGTACTCTTACTTTCTGGATATGCCTCCTATTATTATTAACAGTTATTAACGATTATTAACGATTAATATTAACAATTTATTTTTTTCAAATTAAAAATCACTGAACTTCCTCAAGGAAAGATTATTATTGACAAAGGAACAGTCATGCTCTGAAACCAGTCTGCAGATTTAATTTATTAACTGATTTTACGTGAATAAACTGTTTAGTTATATTATTTAACATGGACAATCACAAAGTTAGTGCCTCGAATATTAATTTTACCACGGATGTTTTATTTCAATTAAGGCTACGTTAAATAAAGTTCTTGTCGTAAATGAATAATTGTCATTCAATTTTATACATATAATAATATATCTAAAAACATATTAAACAAATTTAGCTTTGCAATTTCCAATGCAGTGCCCTATTTGGGTACAAATGGAGGTTATAAATAATTAGGTACTTACCCGCGGAAGTTAAAAAACTACTATGCATTTTTTTAACTCCCATCTTACGACATATTTATATAATTCTAACCTACGCAATGTAGCAATTATTATTTAATTACGTTTACCTCAAATTTGTATCTTATAAAATACGTAATTTGTTACAAAAGAAAGAATTAGATTGAAAATATATTTTTATTTCACAACAATGGCAGCGTCGAACCAAGAAAGTCACACTGCCGGGATCCAAGTCAATAATAATGCAATCGTGTAAAGTAAGCGAGTTAAACAAAAGAAACGTAACAATATCACTATCAAAAAAATTATCTAATACAAATGACTCGATTTTTTAACAACGCTATTTTGCTGAACGCCTTCCTCGCGCGTGTGCAGACAGGCATATTCGAAAGTGTGTCAGCTAGTGAGAGCCGGTCGACCGTAGAAAAAGACGCCGATATGCAAAAAAACACGCGCCGAAACGAGACAGGTATACCCATCCACGTGCGAAAGTGAAGCGACCTACGTGAAAGAAAACGAAATTTAAAATATGAAGGATGCAATGGGAAAATCCGAGCGCCAGAAAGAGACAAACGTATATTTTGCGTTCTAAGGATGCGTTTTGAAAAACGAAAAGGAAATAGGAAGAACGGCACGCGAGAGAAAGACGTATTATGGCATTTTTTGAAAAGTTTTCGTGGAACATTCTGGAAAAGCGTAAACATAGAGAGGTATTTTAAAGGACTGAAATTCAAGCGCGAGCGAGACGCGCACACGGTTTGTCACTCGATAAAGAGTGACAGAGCTATGCGAGAAGTCATGCATAAAGATTTTAACAGAAATCGAAAGTTGTGAGTTTGCCATTTTGTTTGATAATACACAGATTCAAATTCATTTTTTATTTCGTCCACAATTGAATTTCATTTGCGGTATTTCTGAGTTTGTAAACCTAATTTGTATGCGTCAGTTGGGAGAAAAAAACTACATTTCTTTTTATTGGAGGTAGTTTAATTTATAATACATTATAATGTAAATAGGTTCAAGGAAGTACTACTTTGATTTGAAAGTTTTAATGAGGTTTTTTCGTCGGTACGTAATGTAATTATTGTATGTATTCATACTGTACCCACTTTTATCGGATTAAATATATGAAAAAGTAAAACTTTTTTTACCTTTCATATTATTTAAATTAGATTTTTAACTTTCAGATATTTTTCACCTAAATATCTGCTTACACATCGTCACATATAACTTGCGGTTCTACAGTTTTATTTGTAGCCAAAGACGGAAATTTAAAAACATTAAAAGTACATCAATGTTTTAAGTATGTCCAAATGTTTGCGGACTGGCTGGATTTCCTCCCTAGAAAGTAATTAAGATCTAAATTTTAAGTGGCCACTTTACATACTGTGTAATATTTACCATTCAGCCGATGTTTAATCGTCCTCATTTTCTCAACTGAGGAGTTGAGAAAATGAGGAGAAGTATCTGTTGACTTTTGTGAAGTAAAAGAGCTGAAACCTTTATTATGTGGGTGAGATTCATCCGGCTGAACCAATCCACCTACTAGCCAACGCCTGAAATAAATTTCAATTTTTTTATACTTCTTCTTTTACCAGTTAGTTGATTCAACAATATTTTGAATGTGTCCAAATGTTTGCAGACTGGCTGGATTTCCTCCGTAGGGAGTTTTTTGAAATCTAAATTAGTTGCAACAGAGGGAAAACACCTTCTCAAGATGTTTTCCCTCTTTTGCAACAAATTGACATCAAAATTACTTCAAATTAGAGCCTTGGGAATAGTGCTAAAGGTAGACACAGAAATAAGAATAGTCCAGAAGGAGCGTAGTATCATATTTAAATACATCGGACTGTGTTCGATGTATTCAAATATGATTCATCGGAAAAAAACCCCACTTTGCCCAACTTTCGTCGCGCGCATGCGCGAAGTCTCCGCGTAATTTTGCCAGATCGTGAAAAATATAATCATTACACCAATGTTAGATAATTATATATTTTTAAAAAAGCAATTTCTCTAACATTTTATTGATCACACGGAAACATTGATTGACACAACAAAGTATATAGGTAGGTAAAAGGTCATTTAATAAGAGTAATTGAATTCATGAACTTTGAACTTTAAAAAAAAACAATTTTATTTTATATATAGCGGATATTTTTATGTCATGTTAAATAATAATATTAATAACGTAAAAATTGCAAAAGGAAATTATTATGTTTCGCATATATTAATTAAATTTTGTATATTTTATGTGTGTATTATGTGTATGCGCATGAGTATATGTATGTGTGTTTGTGTATGTATGTGTGTATGTGTATGTATATGTGTATGTATATATATAAATGTGTTTGTATATAAATATATAAATGTGTTAAGTATATATGTGTGTATGTATCAATATGTGTGTACTAGTAAGTTATTTGTCTATTTTTTTCTTGTCTTTCTTTTAATTTGTAAATAAGTATACATGTACAAAAATTTCATTTCCTAGCTTGGAGCGGGGTGTGTACCCTTATTACCTGGGCAAAGTGTGAAAAAAATGTATGCTATAATAATATATATACTTAAATAAAATTTTAAAAGATATCATTTAATACTTAGTTAGACAGGGTGTTCTTTAAACCCTGTCACATCTGAAACCACGATGATCAGTATAAGCAAGAAGACATATTGGCACATTAAAATATTTTTTTAGAACGAATAAAATTTAAAAAAATAAAACTTCAAAAAATGCAAATGGTTGCTTACTTCTGCAGGGTCGAAACGAGGAGGGGGAAGGAGGGAGTCTGACACTGCGCCGCGCTCCCCTCACTTCTCCCCTGCGTAAGTAAGCGACCATTTGTTTTTTTAAATATTTTATTTTTTTAAATTTTCTTTGTCCTAAATATTTTTTTAAATATGCTCTTATGTCTTCTTGCCCATACTGATCATCGTGGTTTCGGATGTGACAGGGTTTAAAGAACACCCTGTATATATTTTGTGTTTTTTAAACCTTTTGTCAAAAATATTTTATAAAGCCTTTGTAAGAGCAATTGTAAAAGAAAGTCAATTTCGTATTTTTGCACCTCCGTCGTTGTTCTTGGACCACGACGAAAAAGTATTTTATATTATTAACATATTGCGATTTTCTCGAAAGGGGATTTTTCGAGTCACAGCGGTTTAGGGATTGCCCGGCAGAATGTACATTGTAATTGACAATAATTTATTTATTTGGTTCACTATCGCCCAAGGAGCATTTACAAAAAAAGAAATAAAATACATGCTAACATACTTAAGATATAGAAAAAAGATGTGAAATTAGCTGAAGTTCGAAAGTTAGACAAATTAGAAAAGATATAATAAAAAAGTCATACAAAGTAAAAAAATAAATAAATTGAAGGTAAACCAGAAAAACAGTTAACATAAAAACAAAAAATGCTAAGATATAAGTTAGTGAATTAAATTCTGTAAAGCAAACAAAGTAAATAAAATGTTACGGTAAGCAAGAAAGAAAAATGTGAGGAAAATTAACAATCAAGAAAGCTATCATCGCGAAAAAAGAAGAAATCAAATAAATATATGAAATGCGTATTTACCAATACTTAAATGCAATTGGATATTATAGCAAATAAAAACAAGTAATATAAATAAATAAGTAGTCGTTTTTTTAATTTATGGAATTGAATTGTAAATGATAGTTTGACGATCAGCTACAAATAAACTTTATATTGTGGACTTAATTAAGTATTGGACAGAATGTCTGCAGCCATTCGGTAAGTTTTACCTAACCTATGCAGTCTCGGCATCAATGGATTGTTATGTTGGTTGTAAGAAGTACTGGAGAAATAAAACCATCAAGTACTCGTGGTGTTGACAGCAGGTACTAAAAAATTTATGAATTAAAGTGTATAGTAGATAATTATTGCCCACCCAATAGTGATTTCCCGCTATCACTTTGATCGCTCTTTTTTTTAAAACGCATTCAAACAGTTGACCAAAATTGGACTATTCCATAAAAATCAAACAGACATATTAACAAACAATGACATAAACGAAAACCTTACTATGTTGACTAAATAGACAAACACAAACTTACTTACGCTTAATGAAAAAAAATGCAATATTATCCATTTTTAATCTAGAAAAAAATGTCACAAAGTAGATGCTTACATAAATAATTCACGACTTACTGAAATTGAACATGTTAAATACTTAGGACTAACAATAGACAGACAATTGACATGGACAATTCATATCAACAATTTAATTAGCAAAGTGACGACTTTATCGAGTCTATTTTTTTAAATCAAAAACTTTGTTCCAATAAAGGGAAAAAAATAATGTATGAAGCCTATGTAAAAACTAAAATATGTTATATGCAACTACTATGGGGAACAGGAAATCAAAATGACATAAACAGACTTCAAAGACAGCAAAATAAAATATTAAAGTTAGTATATGACCTTCCCTATCTAACAGCAACTAAAAAACTTTTTGAACAAACTAAACAATTAAATGTAACTGAACTCTTTAAACTAGAATCTTTAAAATTTATTCATAAATTAGCCACTGATGTAATTGTAAACGAAGAATTAAAACTTGATAAAAACTGTAGTAAACATGAACACAATACGAGAATATCAGAAAAATATCGAAATCTTTTAAAACGAGAAAAGGACAATCGAGACTAATAAACCATGGACTGAAATTATGCAATAAACTATCAGACAAAACTAAACAAAAGACTCAGACAACCTTAACAAAAGATGTTAAAAATATTATTACTAACAGTAGAATGTGAATTTTAAAAGTGAAAATATTTTGTTAAATGTATGTAACCCGTAATGCTTTATCAATGAAATTTAAATTTAAAAAAAAAAAAATAAAAATAAAATGACTATTGTTTCAATACATGCACAAAATCTACTTTACCGACAGGAAGCGTGACGTAGCTGAAACATAAAAAAATATTGTTTAAAGCTCCCCGAACTTTTTTCAATTTATCAAGTATTTCTTACGAAATTTGTTAACGTTTTACTCTTGTAAATATGCTTTATGTTTCTTAATTATATTTTTTTAATAATAACTTTATGTTTTTACTGTTAGATAAATAGTACCAGAGGGTAGTCAGTTAATTTTTAACTTATTAACCTATCGTACTTTAGATTTAACTGGATGGGCAACAATTGTCACATAATATTTTTCAGATTTCAATGATTGCGCAGCCGGACAACTTAAAACAACTTCTATTTATGTTTTTTTTCCTTCTCTTTTTTGTACTTTAATTAATAACCTTACATATAATTACTTAATAATATGGAAACTTTGATGGTCCATTAGATTTAAGTCTAACTGTGTAAAATATAAAACTTTGTAACTGTACTGTATGTTATATATAAAATATATACAATTGATTTATGCGAAACTTCATGGTTGCCATATATTTTTTTAAATTATTCCTTATTTTTATATTTTATTTTCGACATCCAGTAAGAATCTTCAATCCGTGGCATGCATCAACTTTAATTGTTAAACTTAATTATAGTGGAAGCAATTAAATGCAAAGGTATAAGAGATAAATAGATAAAGATTTAATGCTAAACTCTTTTATTGTTATTGGATGAGTACGGTCAAACCTACCGCCATTCCAAGTCAAAATTTCCTCAAGCGGGCAATCATTACCAACTTTACCCTATTTTTGGGAAGTCAAAAAGAGAGTTTAAAATTTTCCACAGTTAAATGAGACCATTTATAGTTCGTTTTGTACACTGAATTAAGTGTATCAAGAAAAAATCCGCACTAGAAAAAAATTAGTGTTAAATTAATCAGGGCTCTCAAGGACTTCTACCTAAACCTTTTCTTGGAAGATCTGAGTGAAAATTATTTCTGAAAATTTAATCTTCTTCTTCTTATTTATTTATTTGACACTTTATATACATATACAATAGATATATACATATAAGGGCGGGCATATTGCCTTAAGGCAATTTCTTCCTAACTTCCCAAACCGTTCAGTTTGAGAAAATTATAAATACATGGACATATTGAATCTTACAATTTTATACAAAAATTAAAAGCAATGATTTACAAAAATAAATTTATATAAAAAAAATAACACTATACTATGAAGAGAGAAGAGGGGATGGGAAGAAAAGAAGAAGGATAAAGGAACAATTTAAATATTTAGATAGTGACATTTCAATCTTGACTTTAAATCAAGAAGGGGCGTCTCTAACATGAGTGGGTAGATTATTCCACAATCGAGCGGCTACTACTGAGAAAGAGGAGGCAAGAAAATTAGAGCGATGACAGGGTATTAAAAGAGTTCTCTCGTTACTAGAACGAAGAGATAGTCCGTGTTGTGAAAGAGGTTGGATGAGCTCTCTCAGATAAACAGGCGAAGTGGGATTATTTAAAATATTGTGAAGAAGTGATAGAATGTGAATGTTTCTTCTATGCCTGATACTGAGCTAGTGTAGTGTCTTTTTCTTGGTTAAGATGGATTTATTTGGTATCAGCTAAAAGAGACTTTGAGTTTCAGCTGTTCTTCCCTCTCCTTGGTGGTCTTCCGGGCAGACGGCAAACGGCCGGGATTTCGTGGGCAATGGTATAGGGAATTTTAGAGCTATCGATTAATGGAATTATTGACGTAATCTCTCCATAATATATTTACTATGCAATGGGTTTCGCAAATCCGTCTAACTTCTTGACTCTAGATTCTGCTTCTCCTGGGTTTCCCTGCGATTGCCTTTAGTACTTTCATCTCTGACGTTCTGAAAGGTTATTTGGGTTTTTCTATTTAGTTTTTCTATTGATTTTTTTTACTTGGTTTTTCGTATTTTTTATTTTCTCTCTATCTGTCCTCGCTTCTGTTGTATACACCATGATTTGGTCTGACACACGTTTTGTGTATCCGAATTATGTTTCCAATAATCATGTGTTATTGTACTATACGACATTTTTTAGGCATCCAGATGTTTACTAACTGAGATGGATGTGTTCTCATTATCACTATGTCAGCATCATCTGCATGGCATGTGATGTTAATGACCTTATCTCCCTTAGTGGATTCACTACTTTTTTTTCTTTTTTTATATATATTTATTCTGCTTGTGTAAGAAAAGATTTTAGGCGTATATATTGTAGTATATTTAGTTATAAAAGTGCTAAACTTGCTTTGTTTCTTTGTTGTTCTCAATATGTGTTATTTTCTAAATGCCAATATTATTTATGTCCCGAATAGAGTTGTTGTAACTCCTGGGAATTTAATTCAACGTATTATTTATGTATTTATTAATGAAATCATACAGTCTTTATATAAAGCAAGGTATAAAAAAACAATTAAAAAAAGTAAGACCAATTACAAATTTCACACTAATTTATTATGAATGCAGGAGGAGAGGGGAAAAATAATTGAATTCTAAAAAAGTTAAAATATAAATTTAAAATAAAAAGGACATAAAGAGGAGAAGACATTCTATAGCTACTCTACTTTCCTCCCTCTTTCTCTGCTTCCATGAACATTTGAATTTCTTTTTAAAAATTCACAACCAACAATAATTTATTAGATGCAGGTAGAAGATGTTTACATGAATAAATATAAATTAAGAGTTGAAATCAAAAGTCAAAATTAAAATCAAAAGTAAAAGTTTAAATTAAAATGAAAAGTTCATATTGAAAATTAAAATTAAAAGTTAAAATTAAGAATTAAAATAAAAAAGTTAAAATTGAACAAAAAAAAAAATCAAATTAAAAGTAAAAAGTCAAGCAGGAGATAAATTTAAAATTTCTTTAACAGATCTGATAAAAATATGGTATTTACAATGTAATATGTCGATGTCACTAAAACTGTCATTATTATACTTGTAAAATACTTTGTGTTATACGATTTGGAAAAATGTGTGTGCGCTGGTGGTTGCCAATTCAATCAATATGGCGGCAATCTTTACTAAATAAAAGATCTTGATAAAAGTGGACGGTATACAATTTGTTTTAAAGCACAGTGCGCTCCGTGACGACCGAAGACAGACCAATAAAACGAAATAGAGAGCGATTATAGCCCTTGTGCTATCTTTATATACTATTCAATTAGTATCCACCAGAGTTAAAAATCTCTGGTGTGGCACGCACCAAAATCAGTAAGAATTTTAATTAAGAACTATCTAACTAAAAACTTAACATGATTTATATGTTTAATATGTGCCCGTGTTTACAAATTTTGTGTTTTTATTTAATATATATATTTTTTTTTTTTAGTGTTATATTTTCTCAATTTTTAAAATTGTTTAATTTTTTATTTTTATGTTATTTTGTACACTTGCCAAACACAAGAGCTAGACTCTTTTTTGGCAAGTTCAACCTTAAGTGTTTCATTTTTCTACTGAATGTATTGTTTATTTATGCTAAAATAAAGGTTTTAAAAAAAAAAAAAAAAACAAAAAAAAATGAAACTATCATCTCAAACATCCAAATTTCAGTCGTCTTGTTGCCGTACTTAAAAATCCAAACGTGTTTGAGGTAGTAGTCGGTGTCTACTACGTGTTTAAATGCAATAGAATGAGAGGAAAAGTTAGCGATAGTAGAAAGAAGAGAAGGGGTTCGGAGGGGAGTGTTAAAAATAATATAATTTAAAAGTGGCCGAGTTATGCAATGTGCTATCTGGGTCAGCAGATGGCGCCTGCATTCGGATGTGGCGGAAGTCAGTCGGCCCACAGAACAGTAAATAAAAAAAATGTTTCCGATTACCCATTTTAATCCGTCACTCATTTATTTAGTTCTATAATTAATCGTCACAAAATATCTGTGTTCTAATGAATAAGCCGCGGGAGTCACATTGAATCAAGTGTTCCGGAAACAAAATACAGGTATTTTGAGTTTGTCCAAATTTTTGTAGACAAGGACTGGATTCAACTCCCCGGGGAGCTGTTAACATTAACATATTACAACAGAGATGAAGAACATTTAAGATAAGGTATTACAGAAGTCTAGGCATCTACACGGCTTATGACCTGTCATTGGCTGGTTTAAGTGGCAACTTTACACACTGTGTGACATTCACCATTCTGCCCATATTTGAACATCGTTTTAACAACTTTAATGTTTTTAATAATAAATTGTATTATTACCTTCTCAAAAATGTTTTCCCTCTCTGTTGTGATTAATTCAAATTTAAATTACTCCCAAAGGAGGAATTCCAGACTGTCTACAAACATTTGGACATAACTGAAACATTGTTAATTGAACTAACTGGTATAATAAGTATAAAAATTTAAACAATATTTTCAAGCGTTGCCTAGTAGGTGAAATGGTTCTGCTAGTGAATCTCACCTACATGATAAAGGTTTTAGCTCTATTCACAAAAGTCAACACTTGGAAGAGTTAGGAAAATGTGGATGTTTAAACATAGGCAGAATGGTGAATGTTACACAGTGTGTAAAATGTCTGTTTAAACCAGCCAATGACAGGTCATAAGTCCTGTAAATGCTTAGACTTCCATATTCCCATCCCAATTTTTTTTTTCCTTTCTGTCACAACAAATTTAAAACATACATAGCGTTATTTTATTGATACTAGTTTCAAAAACCTGAAACAGCTGTTTTAAAAATGATAAAATGTATTAAACATATAAAAAAACGCCACAAAATGACTGAAGAAATACAGTAGAACTCCAATTATCCGAATCATTTGGATCCGAACCCTTTTAAGATAATAAAAAATTCGGATATATGTTTTTTTTTCCAAAAAATGGTCTATTTTACTGTATGTTTGTTGAAAAAAAATGATTAAAAATGAAAAAGGAGCTTTTAATTAATTCAAAGGAAAGAATTTTTTTTACTGTTAAGCGTAGATACAAGTGCTGTACAGAACTGAAAATTAAAGTCATTGCTAGCTAAATATCTCGGTCACAGTAACCTATTTGACTGTCATCATCCGTTTTCGGGCAGCCAAGTAGTGGTTTTGCGAATGGCAGTACGTTTCAGTCTTTTTTTTCTGTAATTCTGTAAGCGATTCGGATAGTCAGAGTTTCTGGTTTTATTCCAGACACGGAACTTTACCCGTCTTCCGCCCGGACGAATACTCGTATAAGGCAAGTGAGATATTTGTTTTTTGCACCGCGCGTTGGTTTTCTTCGCGTAAATATCAGGCCCTTTTTACACTCTGAAAAATGCTTTTTGATCGTGTTAATGTAGACTGTAAAGTGTACACGTTCGGATTAGATCAAGTGAGCTGGTATTGGTGTCCGTAGCATGTGTGACCCACATTCTATTCACAAATAGATGCCCTATCTAAAGTCAAGACGCCCTTTATCTAGGGTGACCGTGATCCGCACATTCCATGGTACAACTTTTTTGGATGCGTTTTTAAAACTCTTAACTCTTTATCCAATATATTACCTAGACAACATCGGCATGAAAACGAGTATAGTGAAGTTAATTTATATTTTTTTAATGTTTTAAGCATTAACTTTGTGGTCAAACAATTTGACTAATGTTAGTAAATTTTAGTATATAACCACTTAGCGATTTTTTTAGTCTACCGGCTTCGAGACGTACCCGTCTCTTCGTCAGGACACTCACTACAACATCATGCATATACTAAAATACATCAACACCTTCACCATCACCGCACATAAGTCTCCTCTTTCTTCTCTAACTCATATGTCAGTGTCCATGCGCCTCGACTGTGGAATCATCTCCCATCCACCATCAAAGATGTTACCACATTATCTCTTTTTAAATCACGTCTGAAGAAACATCTCCTTTCTCTTCCTTTATCTCTCCTCCTTTCCTTTTTCCTTTTTCCTCTTGTTTCCTTTTTCCCATTGAGTAATAATTTGATATAAGGTAATTTATAAACAAATACGTTTATTTCTATTTTTATATATCTTTAGCTTTTTAATATTTTGTTTCTATTGAATATGTTCTGTAACTAGAATTATAATAATAAAACTTTATTTTATTGATTGGTTGGAAAAAATTGCCATTTGGCAATAAGCCCGCCAATGTACAAATAACATTATGTACAAAAAGTTAAATAAATAAATAAATAAGTTGATTTACATGATTTAGGCGGTCAAAATTATTTTACAGTGCATTTTGACTTTTACATTTTTGTGTAAAGTGTTGCCCTTTGTAAAATTAGAAAATTTTCCCGCAAAAAAAAAAAAAAAAAACACATCAACTTAAAAAACACAAAATTAATTTATAATGACAAATTTCACAAACAAAAAAATATTTTAGGCACAAACTAATAATTTAAATGCAAATACGTATTTTAGATTTGATTTTTCATTAATAGATCATTTTTGATCCGTGTCTGAAATATTAAATTCGATATTTGCGTCAGCTGTTAGAAACATATTGATTGTTTCAGGGCGAAATGATTTTGTTTGTTTCATGCTACTTAATAATTATGAGTCTAAACTCAACAGTAGTCAACTGTATGTATCAAGGTTACATTCCTCCCTCGAGAACATTCTTGTGTAGTTTTCACATAACCGAAAGTGCTTATTTTGGGCTTCTTCTGCCTCTTCCGACAACTGTCCTATGGGTAATAAGGCATTTTCAATAATTCTTTCTAACCGAGCTTCATTGGTTTTGAGAAATAATGTTTCTTTTCTATGGGATTTAGACCATTTTTCTTTTATTGGTGTTTTAAAGCACGCAAATCTTTGTTTTAAAGTGCGTCAATTCTCTAATGTATTACCGTTACTTGACAAAAGGTAATTAATTAATTGAAACAGAGATGAAGAACATTTTAGAGAAGGTAATATAGAGTAGATATAGAAGAACTTCACAAACATCAACAGATGAAAGAATTGAAGGAATATAGATGTTCAAATGTGGGCAGAATGGTGAATGTTACACAGTGTGTAAAGTGGACACTTAAACCAGCCAATAACAGGTTATAAGGCCTGTAGATGCCTAGACTTCTATATTACCTTCTCTTGAATGTTCTTGATCTCTGTTGTAATATGTTAATTAAAATTATACATTTAAAAATATTTTTTTTGCTACTTATATGAAGTAAAACAATATTTTTTTACTCAATGGTATTTCATAGACCATTATTTATTTGAAATTGTAAAAAATGTGATATTTATCTTTTATGTATATTTTTAAGCACGCATGGTCACTCTACGTAGGGACACTTAATGCGCTCCGCATTGTGAACTGCTTGTGTGGAACAGTAGCTCTATAACTTCCAACTGTCAACTCAACTGTCACCCACTAACCTAGTATCCGATAATTATTAGGTCCTTTGGACTTCTACTGCTATATTGACGTCATAAAACGAACATCGCTTTTATTAGAGTCGATAAAGTTTAAAATGCACACAAAAAAACGTACTTAATTACTAAATCCAAATAATTATAACCAAAAATAAGTTTGTAATTTTTTTTGACATTAATATTTATGGTTCTATTCTCAACATTTGTAACCCAGTGTCAATATTAAAATTATGAATTGGTTAATTAAGTTATTCTATCAGAAGTTTTGCGAATTCATCAAAAATAAATATTAAGGCACCTAAAATGTTTTTTACGCTAATATCAAAGTTTCTTTTAATTTTTTCTATGTAAATTGAATCGCAAGCATAACAATTGCATTGGAATACTTACTTTTTTATGTCTACTTTCTAGTTAGAGCATATATATGGTGGCCACGAAATCTCTCTGGTACTTTCTGTCTGCAGCACACTCTAGTTATGTCCTCTTATGTCAGGGCCCCAATTTCAATGGGAAATTAAAAGAGTTGATGTTTTTTGTTGATATTTCTTGTAAAACTCCATAGTTAATGAGTATGATAAAATCAAAGTATTGTGCTAACTTTATCTGTTAAAATGTGTATTTCCCACTCTGTTGTATTTCGCCATGTACTTTTTTTCTCACCGTTTAAATAATAAAAGCTTCATCCCAATTTCGGTCCAAAAACTCCCAAAAATAAACTATTTTGCGAACTAGTTGTAAATATTTATGTTTTCTGTCCCCTGTTAAAATACTTATTTGATCTTATCTCCAAAATATGTTAAGAATAGTATAAAAACTGTAAACGTTGTAAACGATTCACCAGTCTTAAAGATGCCTACTTAAGCGAAAGCGCTCGTTGGTCAAAATAGTAAAAAGTAAAACTCAACCAAGAAGTTTCATTGATAAGTTTATTTATAATTTTATCATAATCATTAATTAAAAGAGTTATCTTTGACTGTCCATAAAGAAAAACCGATATTTGTGTACAAAAATGAGTATATTTGCATAAACATTTCAAGTATCTTCGTCGGTAACCTATAATTGAACATTATTAGAAGAAAAACTTGTAAGCATATTCTGCTTTTCATACATTAAACTTAACTTCATTTCTTGTGTTCTCTCGACATCTGTAAAAATTCAATCAGCTTTCATAGATTTGAGTTGGTGGTCACCATTAATATTTCCACGAAAAAGCCCTTCAATTATTTGTGCTAAATTTATCATGTTACACATATATTTTAACTCAATTTGAGATAGGTTTTGCCTCTTCCGAAAAGTCGCTAAATTAAGAAAGTGGGATTCTTTCAGAAGCCCTTCAATCGTTTTGATAACAATGCCGAAAAGAAAATTAAAATCAACCCTTAGATTTTGCTCTCCTGAAAAGTTAAACTTTTGCAATTATACTCTTATGTCTCCTGATCAAAGATATTATGCAGAAGCACCAAAACAATTATACGCTAAAACAATACTCAGATTCAAAAACTACTTTTTCTCAAATGAAAGACAAATCTCCTACAATACATCACAAACACATAATATAATCACTAGATCCTCAGCACAAAGACAACTTAAACAAATACAAACTAATACCACTTTTGGACAAAGGGACTTCGAGTTCTATTAGTATTATTAAATTAAAATCTTTAACCTACTCCACTATCTATTAAAACAATTAGTAACGAGAAAATGTTTAAAAGGGCTATAAAACAATTTATAGTGGAGCTAGGTAGAAGTAAAATGGATTGTCTCATTCGCCCAAACCAATATTGAATCAACCGCTCCACAAGTGTATAGCTTATGTTAGGTTTTTGTTATTTTCATTGTGCGTTTTGTAATATAAATAATATAGATGTACATATATACCTTGTTTTTAAAACTGTGAATATTTCTTAATTATCCCTGTTTATTAAGTTAGTCTTTTTTGTTTATTCATTAATGTAAAAACATTTCAAAAAAGTATATTGTTTAGTGTCTTCGGCACGGGTAACCCCAGTGACGATACATTATTTTTATTATTAATTATAGTTTGTAAGAGAAAAATATGAATTGATAAATAAATAATAACGCCTTTGAAAGTAAAAAGAAATGTTGTTTGCTTTACACAGATGTGGAAGAGATCAATGTTTTTCCAAAGGGCCAAATAGCGTCATGTAAAAATAGAAATTAGGGCAATAGATTCGACGTTACACTGTTGATACTGGGCTTGTGATAGCCTAAATACTGAAGCAGTGCGCCTATACTGGCACCATATTTTTTCGTTTTAAGCTCAGTTTAATTGAGTGGTACATAGTGCTGCAATGAAAATCAAACTTGACTTTATCATTTTAAATGAAATATTCCACCAACCATTTATTTAAAAAAATAAACCACCGCATTCTCACGCCACACGCGAGTTAAATATAATTTATATTATAAATTACCCATCATTCACGATCACTGTAATTAAAATGTATATTTTTTGGTGATCCCGTAATTGTATTCGTTCCGACATTTTGGCTACCATCGCGGGAGTCATCTTCAGGGTAAACTGTTGTTTTGCAGAAAAAAATATG
This sequence comes from Micrasema longulum, assembly GCF_059751315.1. Lineage (NCBI taxonomy): Eukaryota > Metazoa > Arthropoda > Insecta > Trichoptera > Brachycentridae > Micrasema > Micrasema longulum. The sequence goes on along the minus strand of NW_028279371.1, from coordinate 13,126 downwards.
TGCCCACGTACTAGGAATAACAACAACATTTGGGACTGTGGAATATATAAAGGACAAATTATTAAACACGAAAGACACGAACCCCCTGAAAACTGAAGCAGTAATTGAGCTGCCAAACAGGGCGCACAGCAAAAAAAAGCATTGATGAACATAAAAGGGTCTGTAAACTTGGGCACCCGGAAAAAACTGCTATAGTGGAACACTTTATTGACACAGGACATCTTTTTACGTTCAAACCAAAGATTTTGCATAAACCTAAAAAAAACGGTGCACGCAAAAATAAAAGAGGCGATTTAAATAGACAAACACCTAAATAACATAAACAAAGACGACGGGCTGAAATTAAACTCAACATGGTTCCCGGCACTACGCACCACAAAAATGACACGGAATGTGCCTACGGCTGAACCACGGTACACATTACATAAAGTACAAAACATAATTTACTCTAAAGACGGCTGGTGCTAGGTAACCAAAAAGTTGTAACAAATCCAACTTGCACTGGATCACACAAAAAAGATACATATTGATAATCCAATATACACTGTGTTCAAGGTTGTAATATTTCATTGTCCTTGTTCTGGCCCAGGGCTGGTATTCCAAACGCTTTTACGGCCGTAGAAAAACCATTTATCTTGTGTATTACATACAAAATACACGAGATAAAGTGTTTTCTACGGCCTCGAGAGCGGTTCAGAATACCAACCCATTTTTCATTAAAATTTATTTTAACAGAGAGGGAAAAAATTTTGAGAACAGAATATGGAAGTCTAGGCATTTACAGGGCTTATGACCTGTCATTGGTTGGTTTAAGTAGCCACTTTACACACTGTGTAACATTAATCACTCTGCCCTTATTTGTACATCGATATTCCTTCAATTCTTTCATATGTTCATGTTTGTGAAGTTCTTCTATTCTCTTCTATATTACCTTCTCTAAAATGTTCTTCGTCTCTGTTGTAATATGTTAATGTGAACAGCTCCTCAGAGAGTTGAATTGTCATCCTGAATCCTTGTCTAAAAAATTTCGATGTACTCAAAATATTGTTGCAATATTTATTATTACGTATAGAGATCTGCTGATTGAGATATATTAATTAGAACTTATTAAGAGAACATGACGTTATCTTCTGAATATAATGCATCAGCTTTACTCCTAAGGTCTAAAAATATATGCATTTTCCAATAAACTAGCTGATAGGAAGGTCAAGGAGAATAAAAATTTGTGCTTAGTTGAGTAAATTTTTGTTTAATTACGTATACGTAACTCCAATTAATTTTAATTTAATGTAAATATAAATAAACTTATGAAATAAAAATAAAAATGACGACGCTGTTTTTAAACACTTTAATATTTACTTTATTACCGACCGGTTTGATGCAACAAAAATTTTCTTATAAAAGTACAATTTACTAATTTATATCATCCTATTTTATAATTTTAACAATGCCTATTAAAAGCTAAATCTAATACATCCGGACCTCGATTATGATGGGTTTATAAGAACGTCATACCTTCAACATGACGGTATAGTTGAATATCAATTCTCTGGAGCTATTACGGAGATACGCTACCCCACCCCACATCGGTTTGCACCGACGGGTCAAGTACCCCTCGATACACATATCTACACATAAAAAGTGGCAACAAATTTGTTCCAACGAGGAATTTTTCCTTTAATTACGATCTTTTTAAATTTTTAATGGTTCTGAAGTTTAATGTTTGTAGGAAAATATACACCTTCCTTAAAACACAATTGATAGCTAAAAAACAAAACGAATAGAGTCTTGAAAACATGCAAATGGACGTCAGGGTATTCAGCTCTAAAGTATTACTGGACTACCGGTGTTTTAGAACTAGCTATTTCAGAAATGGTATACAGGAGGACTCCAATATTTTATATATTTTTAAATATATTTGGACCCCGGTATTTAGTAACCATACGTGTCATGTGCAAGGCTGAGGTATTCGAAAAAAATCGTTTGTGTTTATCTTGGAAATGGGATGTTTGATCACTGATTTTGGTTTATTACCTTTATGAGTCCAATCACCATTTTTGCAAAGTCCAAGAACAACAGCGCGTGATAACTACTTTTAACGACAGTGTGGATATCTGATAAAGATATTCCATCTTTCCTGCATTCTGCTTCAAGATTATGGCGTTGTAAACTGAAAAATGGGCACTAAAATAACAGATGTTCGATACTCCGTGAAGAAATATCATCGCATGGACAATAGTCATCATTCCTTAATTTAAACCTTTATAGGTAACTTCTCATGGCTCCGTTTTCGGTAAAAATTTGGGTCGTTTCAAAAGTACTTTGGTGATGACGACGGAAGTTTGTTGCATCAGCCAGCGTTAGGAAAAACATTTTAATGATTTTACCTGTAGAAGAAGCGCAGTAATGATCCTACCAACGCTGATGGGTATTTTGTTTTATACTGCGTTTAGCAAAGCTAAGAGGAAACTCTGAGAAAAAAGGTGCCGTTCTTTAGTCGCGGCTCTTGCTCGTTTATCCGCTCTCTCATTTCCTACGATACCAGCATGTCCTCTTATCCAGCATATTTGAATAATCATCCCTCTGATTTTTAGATGCTTGATCTTACTCTGAATATCTACAATTAATGGATTTACCGACCGAGTATCAGTTATAGCTTGACCCGAGTCAATCTGATAATATTTTTGCAATAACCCACATCTCTGGTGGTTTTTTTAATAACCATTCGAGACTCCAATGTTTTAAGCAGAAATAGAATGTGAATATATGAACAAAATGACATTCAAACTTAATTTCGCAAAAAATGTCTTCTAGCGTTTCAGCTTTAAGGTACACATATATATAGGCGTATTAAATATAACATTATAGGCGGCCTTCGTGGTTTAGTTGTTTGACACTCGACTCACGAACGGAAGGTTCCGTGTTCGATTCCCGGTGAGAATACAAAAATTCACAATGTGATTTTTCTCAAGCCTGGCTATTCTGTGCTACAATTTTCCACCGTAATTGGGCCTTCTGGCCTGTTGTGGTGTAATTTAAAAAAAAACAGAGAGGCAGAAACTATAGCTTGCTGAGAAAACAGAAAAAAGTGAGTATTTAAAAAAATGTATTTAGTTGTAATATTATATTTTTATTTGTTATTAATAAATGAAAATAATAAAAAATAAAATTTCGTCGTTGCGCTGGCAATATCTGTTCAGTGACATTAAGAATTTTTTTAAGGAGATAATTCAAGCAATGTATCTTCTGATGTTGGATTTTATTTTAAATATATTTTTATTCATGACAAAAAGGAAAAATACGTAATTTTATTTTGACGAAATATTTAACTATATTTTGTTGAAACAAAATTGTGAAATCCTAATGAGAAGTTGAAAATATTTACTATTTGTTAAGTGCTTTATAAAAAAATAAATTACTTAACAGATATTGCCGTCGCAACGACGATTTTGTTTATTTATTTACGATCGGTAGATTTAACATAAAATCGGTAGATTTTGGGAGGATCGGGTTGACACCCTACCGATTTTTCGGTTTTTTGAGAAAAATCACATTTAATTTTTGTGTTCTCACCAGGAATTGAACCCGGAACCTTCCATACGTAAGTCAAGCGTCTTCACCACTACATTACGGAGGCCGCCGAGATATTTAATATATTATAACTGTGTGGTTTTGGAAGCATTATTTTGAGTTACAGATTATTCTTTTTTTTTTTTCATGTGTTCATTGATGTTGATTGACCCAAACTATTTAGTTATTAGAAAACGAGAACCAAGTTGTGGTAGAGCGGGGTGCGAAGTTTGGACCTCTGATCCCTGGGTCTGCAACACTAGCCACGGGACCACGCCCCGGTTCATTATTATATTTATATTACTCCTAACAGCAAAAATAAATTATGAGGCTCAAAATGGTGAAATTTCACAATGCCCGAGACCCTAACTAATCAACTGATGCCCGAAGAGCCGATCAACTACTGAGGCCCGCAGGGCCGATAAAGCGAGGCCCGATGGGCGTGTCTAATGCCTATCACATTTACATATAATGTGTATAGGTGTTACCTCATCTGCACTGGAGAACCTCCATCTAGTTTCAGAAAGGTTCATTCTAGCAAGGTGTTTGTTCAATCTGGGATACAGTGTAATAACATGTGTATTTTATTAAATAGAGACTATTTAAAAAAAAGTATTAAAATATGTAAATAAAAAAAGGGGCGTCTCTAACATTAGTGTGTAGATTATTCTGCAATCGAGCAGCTTCTACTTTGAAAGACTGGGCTAGAAAATTAGTGCGGTAAATGGGTATTAAAAGGGTGCTCTCGTTACTGAAACGAAGAGATAGTCCATGTTGTTATAGAGGTATATTATCGTGAACCATTTCTTCTTCGCTGTTGAGAACTCTCTACCTTGAGGTTACGTCACAGCATCCTTACAAAATTTCTTCAATAAAGCATAATGCTTTTTTGTTGCGTTTTGTGCTTCGCCATTCGCCAATATACCCTACTTCAATTTAACGCGTGAGTCAAATAAAATAAAATAAAACGATTCTCGATATTCGGGTCGCCACGGTGAATTTAAAATTATTCACTGTAAATAATCATCCAAGTGTATCAAAAATATGTATATAAATTTACAAACACCGAAATCATTACCACTTTGCAGAAATTTTGCAAGATTAATATTTCACTTTGTGCTAGTCTTTCGAAATGCTTCGATTCGCATTTTATCGAACTTTTTGAGAAGTCACGGAATTGGGTTCAATTAGATCAAATAATGTATTGCTTCATTTAAAAATATCATTTTGTTCAACGTTTTTAAGTGCAAAACCTTTAACTTGAATTTCGTTTAAAATACTAGTCTTTTATTAGTCTTTTATTGGGTCTCGAATTAGAATTTGCAATAAATAGTCTCACGAATAAATTATGTATGCCTGGAGAGCGAATTGGTGATGAACGAAAGTAAGTCAAAAGTGATTGTATTTGATAAGGGAAGTGAGGTTACTGACTGCATAATAAATGATAACAAAGAATGTCTTGAACGAGTAGAAGAATTTGCGTATCTGGGAAACACGTTTTCAAGAGATGGAAGAGAGGAAGAGAAACAGATGTTGAAAGGAGAGTGAATGCGGACAGCAAAATAAACGGTGTACTTAGCACAGTAATTTCCAATAAAAATATGTCAATCGAAGCTGAACTGGCGGTGCGCAACGGAGTTTTAGCAAAACACTGGCAGAGGAAGAATGAAAGCCGAGTGAACGCGGTTGAAATGCCATCTCTGAGACGAATGTGTGGGAAATCAATGTATGACAGGGTTACGAATGATTAAATCAAGCGAGAGTGTAAATCTGAGTCAGGTATAATTGAGAAGATTAAGAAAGGGTCTTTAAGATGGTTTGTTCATGTAGAACGAATGGACGACGAAAGGATGGTAAAACAATTATATATGGCGAAAAGAACGGCAACGTGAGATGAGGACGACCAAGGAAGAAGTGGCATGATCAAATTAACCAAAATCTTAAGTCTGGTTGTGTCAAAAGTAGGCAGAACCGAAGGGCATGTATGACAAGATGTATGAATGTGGAAGACGATGCCAGGATAGACGTGTGTGGCGGTCTATTCTCTGTGCCTACCCCTACGCAGAAATGACGTGATGATGGTAATAGTAGGAAATTCATGTTTAAAATATAAGATTATATCTAAGCCAATTATGTTAATATTAATATTAATTAATTTTAATTTATAATAATATTAATCAATTAACATTAATATAAATGTTTGTTAAATGCAGATTAGCCGTTTATGTAAATAAAATAAAATACTAGTCTCAATAAACATACCTAATAGGTATTTGGCCGCAACAAATGAAGATCTCGTTCTAAAAACATCAAATGTCTAAAATTTTACAAAATTATATAATTGGATTTTATTATTCTCTGTCTAGGCGTCCATACAACAGGTCTTTCCAAATATTTCATAAAAAATCGTTGGTACCTCTAATTTACAAATTTACTTAAAACGGCTATTTTCCGCATTAATTTGTACAAATGAACAAATAATATCCCCCACTAGGGAGTCATTAAGATAAAAAAAATTACAATAATGACGGAGAAAATTTTATAGAAGGGAATATTGAAGTCGAGGCATTTAAAGGGGTTATGACCTGTCGTTGGCTGGTGTAAGTGGCCACTTAAATAAGCCCTGTAAATGTATTTCCGTATTTCTTTTTCTAAAATATTATCCATCCCTGTTGTAATTCGTTAATCTAAATTACTCTCTAGGGGGTGAAATCCAGTATTTTGTCTAAATTATTGTATTAGATTATAATTTAAAACAATTTTTTTTCATCTTTGAAGGGGGGGTAAGTATTATATAAACTCCTGACGTCACTGCGACCTGTGAAGATCTATTGTGACGGAAAAACAAAAATTTTCTTTAATTTATTAAGGATGTCAACAGTAATACAGGGATTGCAAAATCGTATGTAGGAAAAAACATGAAATACATAATAAACACAGGTATCTTAAAATATACTAGTGTTCATTAAACCCTGTCACATCCGAAACCACTATGATCAGTATGAGCAAGAAGACATATTGGCACATTAAAATATTTTATTAGAACGAATACAAATTTAAAAAATAAAATAGTTGCTTACTTCTGCAGGGGAGAAACAAGGAGGGGGGAAGGGGAGTCTGACGCGCCAACAATGCGCGGCCGCGCTTCCCTCAGTTCTCTCCTGCAGAAGTAAGCAACAATTTCTTCTTTCAAAAATTTTATTTTTACAAGTTTTCTTTGTTCAAAATATCTTTTTTAAATATGCTAATATGTCTTTTTACCCGTACTGATCATCGTGGTTTCGGATGTGACAGGGTTTAAAGAACACCCTGTATACTGTAAACAGAAACAAATATAGATTGAGGGTGTGTGTTCACATACGTAGAAATAAGTAAATAATCAATAAATATTTGAACCGGGTTGTGGTCCCGTGATAGTAATGTGGGCTTACGGACCAAAGATCGAAGTCCACTCAACCACAACTCGATTTCCATTTTCCAGTACAAATTATTTACAACTTTTTAGTTAATGGTCTGGAAATTAAAATATTTGAGTAAATTCAAGTATTTCTCTTTTTCCTTAAAAAAAATATGGTGTCTCGAACTGAACCAGGGCCCATGTAAGGAAAAGTAACTTTTTTCTTAAATTTTATTTACAGAGTAAAATTAAGTTTTCCACGTGAAAAATTGAAAACCTGTGCATATAAAAAAAAAACATGTTCTTCTACAGGACACCGACGAAGGTACTTTAAATGTTCATTCAAATATACAAATTTTCGTACATAAATACCGATTTTACTTAGTTTTCAAAAATATTTTTATTTATTTAACTTTTTGTACAAAATGTTAATTGTATAGGCTTATTGCCATATGATATTTTCTTCCAACTAATTAATAAAATAAAACTTTAATTTTTATTATTCAAGTTACACAATATATTTAATAGAAAATTAAAATAAAAAATAGAAATGAAATATTGGTGTTATCGGGTGCAGTAAGGTCAATTCTATAATTTTGATTTGATTCTGCTAATTTTGAGCCATTTAAGTTGCCTACGATAATCAGAAATGTGGTTATATTTCCCCAGACCAAAAATATACCTTATGCATGTATTCTGAAGTCGTTAAATTTATCGAGCTGCTCACAGATTAAATCAGTCATAAAAACATCGGTACCGTCTCGATATGTGCCGATAAAGATAGCGTTTGTAATTGCTCTCCTGAGACCTCTTGCATGGTAGGCAAAAGCGTTGACCATTTGACAGCGAAGCGGACTGCTCAAAATCTAAAGTAAATTTCAAATATAAAAATGAAGGAACGGATTTCTTAATATTGTTCTTTATTTTTTTCCTCATGTCTATCTATAATATTTATTTATTTATTTTTCACATATTTATTACAGCAACTTACAAGTAATTATTTATTCAACAAATTAATCATGTAGTAAAAGTAAACATATTTATTTTTTATTTTTGCTGTTGGTTCATCTAAACTGCCTAACCAGGGATAGTTTCCCCGTTCTAAGGCAGTAAATTATGTATTTAATAATTTAAAAAGTAATTACAGTTTTATCATTATGTGTGCTTTTTCAGTCTTATAAGTTAACAATAAATATCCAGAGAAAACATAAATAATACCAAAATCTGTAAATCCTAAGTCCTAAGTCATTACTAGTAAAACAAGAAACCAGCTTACGTCCTTCTACATCGGACTACAATTTATCTGACTCCCTCCGACCAATATGGATTAAAAATGCAGTCATCACCTTCCTCAGCCTGGCAATCTCACCACATTTCCACGAATCTGGGATAAGGTTGTATACCCTCGGGCCTATATAATATTGCTGCCTTTGAGCCAAAAAAGTATTAACTCCTCTCTGTAGAATCAGATCCTAATTGGAGTGTCTAGTATTATGAACATGACAAACCCTTGCATATTTTTCCCTGTTGAGATGTGTGACCGCTACTGACCTCAATATATACTGTTGACGAATATCCAGCACTTGAAATTCTTTGAAGAGCGAATCACTCGGGTATCGGTATGGTTTTTTTCATATAACTCTTATCACTGATTTTTAAGCTACAGCTGCTGAAGCCATAGTCGTTTTAGTGCAGCTTCCCCAGCCAATCAGACCATACGTCAGTATTGAATTGTTTTATTTCTTCAATCCTTAGTATATTTCTTAGAGGTATGAAAAAATGAATCAAACGTTTTATTTTATTAGAAATTTCTTCAGTTTGAAGGTTCCATCTCATAAATTTATCTATTTTTAACTAACTAACTAACCATCACGCCATTTCCCCAGAGGGGTAGGCAGAGAGGATAGAACGCCACACCACTCTGTCCTGGCACACTTCCTTTGCTTCCTTCACATTCATACATCTTCTCATGCACGCACGTCGATTATTCCGACTTTTCACATGACCACTTTCAAGAATTTGTTGTACTTGATCATGCCATGTCTTTCTCGGCCTTCCTCGACTTCTACAACCAGACACATTCGCATCATAAATCTTTTTAGCCGTTCTTTCATCATTCATTCGCTCCACATGACCGAACCATCGCAAAAGACCTTTCTTAATTTTGTCGATAATGCTTAACTCAGCCTTGCATTCTGCTCTAATTTCGACATTAGGGCACCTATCATACATTGTTTTTCCGCACATTCGCCTGAGGGATCGCATTTCAACAGCATTCAGTCTACTTTCGTCCCTTTTTTTCCAACTCCATGCTTCGCTTCCATACATTAGGGTTGGTACCAGAACTCCATTATGAACTGCTAATTTAGCCTCTTGCGATAGACACTTATTTGCTACGACACACTTTAAGGCACCATTAACTCTGTTACCGGCACTAACCCTCCTTTCAATATCCTTGTCCATATTTCCATCTCTAGTAAACATACTACCCAGATATACAAATTCTTCGACCTGTTTCAAACTATCTCCATTTACTACAATCTTACATTCAGTCATAGTTACATTTCTTTCAAAGACCATGACGTTCGACTTTTGCACATTCATTAGCAAATCACTCTCCTCTCCTAATCTATTTTTAAACCCAAATATTTTACACTACTGACATTTTCCAATGTTGTACATTTACAATTTATATTATTTATGCAATGGTGTAATTTTAATTCATACCCGGAGTTTGGTTGTCACACCAAAGATGGGCTAAAACAGATAAACTTTGTTTTTTTCTGCATTGAGAGTAAGCAAATTGTCGTTCAACCAAAAGTATGCCCTCATCATATCTTTGTTAGCTTTGTCATGAACTTCTGCCTAATTTGGGACACTATATATTAAAACTGTATCATCAGCGAAAGATATTATTTTTCCGAGGGATGTAACGATTCCAATAATGTAAATACTTATGTGTATGTATATGTACTTGCATATATGTGTATGTATAAGTGAATGCATGTGTGTATATGTGTGTGTATGTATGCATATGCATGTGTATGTTTTTATATGTATATTTATTAAATATTTTTCTTTATACCCATTAACTTATTTATTTATTATTTATTTATTTACTTAAGTTAGTTAATATTACATTGTATATTAACTAATATATTTACAATTATAACAAATACTTATTAAATATTTCTTACATAACTACATTATTACAATAAACATAACATTTTTTTTTTAAATCCGTAAGTTTTCTTTCATTCTTCATACTTTCAGGCATCTCATCATACAGTTTTAACCCTTTATACAGTAAGCTATTTTGTGATTTTGTTTTTTTCTTAAGTGGTAGTCTTATCCTATTTCTATTTCTTGTCCTATATTTATGTACATTTCTATTTAATATAATTTCACTTATAAAATACTTTGGCATGAGATTATTAAACACTTTATATATAAATACAAATACATTATACAATAGTCTTTTCTTTATTCCTATCCAGTTCAATTGTTTTCTCATTTTTTCAACACTATTATATTTGTTTTTTTTCAGTATAATTCTCATTGCTCTATTTTGTAGTATTTCAAACTTGTTTATGTCTCCCTCGTTAGCTAAATATAATATAGTAGAGCAATAGTCCCAATGAGGGGCAATTATTGTTTTGTATATAAGTTCTGCATTCTTTTTATTTATTTTTTTTCGAATTCTTCCTAGGAAGAAAATCTTTTTTGAAATTTTCTTATGTATATATTCAAAGTGTGATGTTAAATTTAATCTGGAGTCAAGAATAATTCCTAAGTATTTCATTTCATCAACCCTTTCAATAATTTTACCATCAATATTTACATTCGTTGCTATGCCATGTGCTTTATTACCTATTTCCATATATTTTGTTTTACTAACATTTAATTTCAATTTATTTATCTTTAGCCATGACGATATGTTCTGTAGATCTTCATTCAATTTATTAATTGAGTCTTCATAGTTTTCTCCCGCTATATATATATAAGGGTATCATCTGCGAATAGTCGTACTTTGCAGTGCTTTATTATCTGTGTGATGTCGTTTATATATATAATGAACAATATTGGTCCTAGCACTGATCCTTGTTGGTACATTTCCTTATTTTTACTTATTATTGTATCTATTAGTTTTTCTAGTGTTATTTTTAATTTTAACTAAATGTACATACTTATGTTACATACACTGCTGCACTTGAATGTATTTCTAATAAATGTAAAAGCCCGTAGGGCGTGTGAAATAATATTTTAATTTGAAGTGTGGAGTGTATTGGTTTGTCTGTGACGTCACACGACGTCACTGCTGACGTAATATAGAAATGAGTCCGTAGCTAAGAACGAAAGTGAAATTGTTGGAGTATAGCGCCTCGCTCGGGCGGGTAAGTGTCACGGCGCGGCGCGGCGGTACAAATGATGTAACTTCGCAACGCTCGCGTTGATACCGATGATACTGTCTGTTACTACGCTCAGAGCACTAATTAAACTATTTGATTTGATTAAAATCTAATTCCGCCTGTCTATGGAAATCTAAATAGCAGACTAATGCAAGAGAACCACGCGCCGACTATGCTCTAGGACCCGTTTCGTCTGCTCTAAGGTCTGAGAGATTGTTAAGACGATTAGGGTCTTTGCATAGGATTGTTTCTTCTGTTGGTATTAGAATAATGGTTTTTGCGAGGAATTCAGTATTATGACGAGAAGTAATTTCGCCTGAGTTCGATAGGGATCATGTTAGGATCTGTGTTAGGATTTTGCCAGTAGTGTCTTGATAATTTGATGTTCCTCTGCGATTTGGTATAGATACCAGTGGCGAATGGTGATTTTATCTACAGGTAAGCTATAAAAAAAAAAATATATATTTGTACCTACATAGGAGGTACATAATGTAATGTCAGTAATATGTACTATAAATTGATCTTTTTCTGTGGTTCTGTGTGATACAACAACTCTCATCCATGAAATCAACTCGAACGATGTAACTTCGTAATATATTATAATATATATATATATATATTATCCATTACTTTAATACATCATTCATAATAAAATAAATAAAAAATACCACTATGAGTTCAGTCAATATTAGGTATTCAATTGAAATGTCAACTGGCCGCATTGTCCTAGTAATTACTTGTGCTAAAAACGGCCCCGTGGAGTGCTATATGTCCTGCAATATGACGCATGAAAGTAATTATGGTATTATGCCAAAGTACCATCTCAAAGAAAAATAGTCCTTCAGAAACGAAGTTTGAAATACTGTTTTCCAAATCAATAATCTTCAAATAATTTGTGTAATCTGCAAGTTTGATCTAGGAGAAAAAACCCGCACTGGGGTTAGTACATTCAAAATATAGTATACTTATTTGTATGAAAAAATAAGCTGGAATAATCGGCTAGTTTCTTGGCTCACCGCAGGCGCCGGGCGCGCTTTATTAAAATTTATATTTATATTAGGATAAAAATACAAACGGTGGAAATTATTGAAAATAAATGGTAATTATTTATTTGTTTTTCTGTAAATAAAGTTACAATAAAACATTATTATGGTTAGTCAAATATAATGGTAAGCTGTGCATAATCACTTCCATACACGGTTCGCCCCTGATAGATACGTATTGTTTTTCTTCTGTTGCTCGAGTGCATGTTGTATAGGGCAAATTATTCTAATGTTTCCTATATGTATTAGGATTTTGTGTCGTTGTTTGATTTGTTTGTATTACTACGTTCTTCTTCCTTTCCGAGGCGGGATCTGGAGCGTGCGGCTGCGGTCTCAATTTGGCACTAACACTGTATTCCTCCACTGTCATACTGGGAAATTAGAAAAAGGTGATTGTGCTGACCATGTGTATTTGATTGATCACAAATTGACAATACTGTAGTAAGGGGTACAATGAAAGCTTTTAAAGTTTCTTTGTTTTGTTATTTCCGGTTTGATTGTAAAGAAATATTAAACTTTCGCTTAATTAAATTTTTTTTAAATTGATATTGAAATGCGAAACTGAAGAAAGACTCAAGTCTTTATGAACAGTTTCGGGAAAAGGGTGAAAGTTTTCATTGTCTATGGAAAACATGATTGAAAAAAGTCTAATACTTCATGAATAAATGTAATATTCTAAATTTGTTGAACCTGATTCCGCTTGCATA